>NC_051185.1:8155994-8193494 GCF_013339695.2 Rhipicephalus sanguineus | reverse complement strand
GTGAAACGTTTGAGCTACCTACCAGTTTGCAGCCAAACGCACAGCCCAGTAAATTGCAATTCTTAAAGTAAGTGGTAAAATATCTGCAGATCCAATGCTTGCATTGTAATCAATGCGAAGCGAACTGCTTTTGCAAAGAGGTTAATTAAACGCAGCGCCACTGAATAGGAGGTCGTACTGTTGTCGTGGGCGACACACTATCACATTAAAAAAAATGACGCACAGGCGACTTGCATTAACAACTCAAGAGTTTGCCGAAGTGCAAACAGCGGATAATGCGCATGCGCACTGTGAGGCGCAGAAGCAATGACCTAAGCAAACGCGATGTTTACCAAGTTTGTCAATGGAATGTAGTACCACATTTTTCTTTCATAACGGGAGAGAGATTTAAAAGCTTGTTATTTTCAAAAAAAAAAAAAACAACGAAACAGCTCTCATACCAACCTGAGGAGTACCGGCACTTACAGCTCTCATGGAACACTACCAAATTCCTTTCACGTCAATGCGAGATGACACTACACATTTTTTCACTGTAGAGTTCCTCGTTTAATTTTTTTTTACCTTCACAAATCTGGTTTCTCATTAATATTACCCTCTGCACAGTTCGCAATGAACCGGAAACTATAAATCTTTTTTTTTCTCTCTCATGCCGCCGTTTTACCTCAGTCCGCAGAATGTTTATTGAAATGACGACTGGTAAACTGGGTTTAACATTCACTACTTCTAACCCGCAGTCGTTTGGAGCCAATGAGTTTTGCGCAAGCAGCAGTGCTGTTCTGACTGCGCTGCACTAATTCATTCGAGCATCCGGAAGATTACGCTGCTAGTGCTGCCGACCACAGGAAACAGTTTTTTTTTTCTTTTTTCAATATTTATCCCATTACCGTGATAGCGTTAAAGAGCTCGTTTCACAGAAATTCCGGTGTCGGTGTCGGCGTCGTTGGTCGTGAGCGAAAAATCATCATCTTGTCCGTGACCGAAAAATCGAGAAAGATATAAACAAAATAAATAATAAAAACTTCGGTCGTCTGCGTGGCAAGCAGGTGTTCTACCACAGAGGCCACGCTATTGCTCGGAAGCTGCTTTGGGAAAAAAAATACACTATATGAATGTCATCTAGTGGAAGAAGTCTCCTTAACCCATGTAATATTGCGCGGCAGAAGCGTAGAATCGCGCCAGGCGTCAAAAGATGTGAATTGCGCAACGAGTGGGTGTTTTAAAGGCCCACCCATTACAAAGCGCTCAGACATACTTAATCATCATCATCAGCAAAAGTATCAACAAAGTGAGCAGCAGCGTAGGTTCGCGTGTTGCGTTACGGACGCGTTGTGGGCCCTTCGCTGATTCGCAAACGGAAAAATTATGGCGCAGAGGGCGATGAACAACTGTCCTTGTAGTAGACATTCTAGGACAGTTTGAAACGGCCAATATTACGAGCACAGTCGTTCGTTTCCATACGGCACGGTTGGGGCATGCCCCGCGAACCGAAGCCAGGCTGGCATTTGAGACGGCGATGTGCACGGGGCCCGATTACGCTATCGCGTTCTACTCTTGAAGGCGAAGCTCAAGCGTCCTGCAAGTTTTTGCCGTGACTTGCCCGGATCCGTTTTTAACACGAAAGTGTTTTATGCCGGGGTCCACCAAGTACATCCGTCACGGATATGACGTTGATAAAATGGACGCCAACGGGTGAGAAAGAAAAAAACCAAGAAAAAGATACCCTGCTGGGAATCGAACCCACGACGTTGCGGCCGCGACGGCAAGCGCCCGACGCTCTACCGACGAAGCCAACTCGGGAGATGCTAGGCACGGCGCGAACGCGCCTTATATCTTTCACGCATTCTCTTTCGCGACGGGCGGAGCGGGGCGGTGCCGCCGTCTGTGAGAGGTGGAAAGAAGTAATGCTTCACGATCGACACTTACTAGCGCTTACTCCGAGATTGCATGCGATATCGGAGGTCATGGTTAAAGCGTCTCGATACCAGAGAGGTAGACTGGCCGCGCTGGCGTTGCCGAGACACCCTTGACGCAGTTACGTTCTTTGCCTTTGGATTCGTGTTAGCGTGCGTCGGCTCATCGCAGTAGTGCAGCTTCCACGTGCACGAACGGGATTTCTCTGCCGCCGACTGCTTCAAATGCGAGAGCACCGAGTAACAAAACTGCTGCAATATGCGTTGCAGAAAGGACGCGATTTCGACGGGCGAATGTCGTGCCTTGGTGGAGCGAGAGCAGCGCCTGCGAGACAGAGGCCAGCGGGACGCACGCGTTTGCGGCTCAGGCTACGAACCTCTACCTCCCGCGTTGCTGAAGTGCAGTGTGTGTTATGTATGCATGAGCACAGACGTCGGCTACCCATTACTAGAAAGCGCACACCGTGCCGTTTCTCTCCTTAATTGACGACGCTTTGAAGAAGTGCATACCGGGTACCAGTGTTGATTATGAGCTTGTTGATATCATCCTTACGCGCGATTCACGATTCGCTGTGTCCAAATATATGTTCACACCGTCAGCTACCTCAACGGTTTTATCATGATCATGGACGTTAGTCGTCGCGATAGAGACATGCTGTCAACATGGGTGCATCCACGTCAAACGGTGCTATAGCTGCCAAACACGAATAGACATTGTACAAGCTCTCATATATCATAAGCACTACTTCTGTGAAGACACGTTTCACTTTCGTGTTATACCGATTCCTATGACGGAGGGATCAGCCATGTTTTTTTTTTCCCGTTAATGTTCACTAGGATATCAACTGCCCCTGTTTGTTCTATGATCCACTCTGCCGTCTTCGTATCTCTTACAGTTACGCCTGTTATTTTTCGTTCCATCGCACGCTGGATTGTCCTTAACATCACTCACACGTGAACACCGGAAAGTACGCAAATACGCAGACTGCGTGCGCGTCTATGCAGTATACGCTAGCAAAGAAATGGAAGCCATACAAGTCGAAATGCCAGAAGATGCAATGCAAAAAAGGCCCCAGCGACGCAGTGCAGGAGCACGAGCAAGGAGTCCCGGTTGATTTCCATGTGTCAAGGCTGCGCTGTGCACACATACACCTGCGGGTGTACGATGGTTTACGGGTAACGAGTGATTGTCAAGGGTGCATATGTAATGCTCTGGGTGCCCGGGCTTGTGCCACTTGCATATACGCTGTTCGCGCAGAGTACATCTAAGTTATATGTGCAAGCATTCATGGCTCCACAATTAGAAGGAACAAGCGTTGTGCGAAGGTTGTGGGTTCGGTGCCCATCGGCGGCAAGCTGTTTCTTTGTCCAATTTCATTTCCCTCTATGCCATGTTTGTTACGCTTCAATTAAAACTACAAATTATGTCATCTACGTTCGTTTTCGTTACTGCCTTCATTAACGGTTGCTTTGGTATGTTTGTGTCTATCACTAGGACGGGCCTTTCGATTTATTTCCCTTCTTTCAAGAACTATTTTTAAGAGACATTTTTAGAGGCACATTTTTAAGAGGTATCATACTACTTAAGAGGTATTTTCAGAGCTATCTTTAAAAGGTATAAAGTACCTAATTTGTTCAAGAATAGCTCAAAACAACAGGGAAAGAAGGTTATATATCCTAATTCTTAAATGTCGAACTAAAGAGCAAAACCATTTTTTTTTCTCCTACCAGTATAACTCGCACTTTCAAAATACCAAAAAAATACATCACCCCAATTGCCGAGAGAAGACGCCTAGCAAACTAGAAAGCCGCGCAACTAGAAAATGCAGCTGGCGACGCCGCCTTGAGGTTACCACACCAACACGCCGTGACGCCATAGACTTTGAACGGCGTCTACTAGGACCTACGTAATTCTTTATCGGTTAAAGTGAATTATGTTGTGCTCTAAAGGATCCAGATAAATACCACAGCAAGTTTCGGGAACCTTTATTCGGCGAATCGGCATGGCCAAAGTACGAAAATGGACCTCGAAATCCGTGACGTCACGGACATTGAGGTACTGAAGTTCTGGCACGAAATACAAAGCAATACTTGACATTTTGTTCAATTTTTCTTCTAATAATGAGTCTCTATATGATCGCAAAGTTAACGACGATAGAGCTGTCGGGTACTTTACCAGTCTTAACTGATACGGTGTTTGTCCCTTTATCGCGAAATGTTTAAAAGAAAGCAAACCAGGGTTTGATAACCATTTTTGGGTCAGCGTCGATGAAGCGATTTTCGAACTAAGGTTGGGGAACTGGTGGTGTCAAGTGAGACATACAAACTTTTGTTAAAATCACCAAAATATGGCTATAATTTTTTTTCTTTTTTGCCAATAAGAAGCGGGACCGAAGAAGACTATTATTATAATAACCATTCATAATCTCAAACAGTATGATGAAGATTTGCGGCGCGTGAAAATTACATGGGAAAGGTGCTTTAAGTTCTGGCGTAATAGAGGGACACTAAAGGAAAATATTAGGTAGAGCTAGATTGAAAGACTATGCGTCTGTAATGACCAATTCACCATTCCTGGCGAGGATAGAGCACCTTGTAAGCAACAAAACGACGAAATCGATAAATTGGTGTAACGTCCTCTGTCATGCTCTCTGGACGGCTCATTGATTGACGTCAGATGCTCTATTTTTAATTACTCAATTACTGCTACGGCTTACAGATGAAGAGCGAATTACATAAATTTTGACAATAAAACGTGCAGAAGCCAGAGTTGTTGCTCCATATTGCGGCCGTGGAGCTCTCGGACGCTCGCTGATTTACAGAAATCGGCAGCCGAGATGGCGACGTCAAGTCCTCCATTCAGCGCGGATTATTCAAATTGTGCAGCGGCACCAGTGACTTTCGGTGGCTGTTTTCGACGCCAGAAATTCGTTTAGTGTCGCGCAGAGAGCGGTGATATACTCCAACTCAGGTAAAGAATCAATCTAACCAAAGTAAATGTCTTTAATGAACTTAATGAACTTTAGTGTCCCTTTCAAGGGCCCCTAAACCACCCCGAGTTCAAAGACGAGAGAGTAGTTTTTCTCGCCTTCATTACCCTTCCCGCACGAGCTATCTCCTCCTCCTCCGCAGTCGAAAACGCCCAAACGAAGTGAAAACCTCAGTTGATCGCGCACGATAGTCATGCGAGACAACGCAGAACGGGCATGCGACTGCATGACGAGGCAGGGTAGGAGACGATTCACAACTGAACCATTTCCTCATGACGTCACGCGAACAGACTGCTGACGTCACGAATTGTACCGAATACGGGAAACGCCAGGAGAGAATGATGGGCTCTTTCTTTACATTTTAAAAGGTTTTTTAGGGCATGGAGTTTCCTACAATATTTACTAGAGGGAACTCTGGCGCTAGTGTCTATGGGAGCTGCAACGCATGGGTAGGGAGGCTAGAATGGGTCATATAAGCCACCCTAGCATGGCGCTTCAGCCAGCATGGGAATGATGGGTAGTACACGGATTTGTCTAAACTTCGTTCTTTCGCCTCCTTTTGGCTCCTTGTGGCCTGCAGCCGCTTTGTCGCAAGACGAAGTTCAGCAAATGTTCAGCAGTTCCACTTCACCACCTTAACCTTTTAGGCTCACTAATTCAAACAGGGTCACGAAGTTCACAACTATTCGTTCTTTTATCCGAAACACACGCCAAAACACAACAATGAACAAAGCCACGAGTGCGTTCGAAGCCGCAAGCACGAAGATTAGGTAAATCTGTGTACTACCCATAATTCCCATAGTGGCTGAACGATCGCAGCGCCAGAGTTCCCTCTAGGTAATTGTTGGAAACTCTATGGTTCAGGGGCCCTTTAAAGAAAGAGACATAGTGGGAATCGTCCTCCCTCTTTACCTCTGATGGGGAATGGCTTGGTGCCGTTGCTGTACTTGCGGGCAGCCGAGATGCTGTTGTTCCGTGGCTTCAGCATGGCTGCGGCGTGCGGGAAAGACAAAGGGTGGTAGTGGACGGGTGTGGTGGTCTCAGCAGCAGGCAGTGCTCAGCGACGACGAAGGTGCAGTGATTGTTGGCATGCGGTCCCCCCCTTCCTCTTCTCGCTCCCCCACAACGCAGGCGGTTAGTCTGCACAGCAAGGGCAAAAACACGCGTGCAAGGGCCGGTTAGAAGGTGTGGTTGTGAGTATCAGGAGAATGGGTCACTCTCAAGACAACGCTACAGAACAGGATGTGTTAAAACAAGGCAACACTTTGAACATCGAACAGGTCCATTGTCCCACGCATGCTAATCAACAGGTCCCTTGCGGTGTTAAGTTATAATTGGTATTCACGCTGCTTCACAGTCGTTTATGGAGCCCCTGGTGCATCGTACACACGTGTATTATATCATATGTGGTTAATACGGCACAAGTTCACTTGCGATACAAGTCATACTTTTTGCTTGCAAAAGTTTGGTTTTGGTTTTTATGGGGTTTAAAGTCCCAGCGGCTAAGGCTATGAGAGATGCAGTGATGAAAGGCTGCGGATAATTTCAACCACCTGGAGTTCTTTGACGCACACTGACATCGAAGAGTGCGCGGGCCTGTAGCGTATTTCGGCTGAATAGTCGAGCACCGTAATCAGTGCGCCAGCACGGAGGCCTTTGCACAGGTCCTTGCCTTCTGAAGACTCGTGCGTGTCATGCGTCTTATCAGATTGGCTGCAATAGACCCAAGCCACTTCAGTGCCCTTCAAATTACGCTGCTAATATGGAGGCAAGCAGTTCTAGCGCACTTAACTCATCGGAAATGGTTCGGTAACGCCAGCAGTATTACACAAGCCGGCATCGACGACCAACGACATGGCGGCCGCACATGTTGCCAGCGCAGCCGGTGCCCTTTCCGTTACTGCTTCCGCCATTACGACGTCACACGAATACTACCTATGTGCGTCAGAGCCGCCTTGCGCAAGAAAGGCAGGTTCTTTTACTCGCAGTTTTATTAGAACAATCCTTAATTATTCCTCAACGCAAATAAAGAGAGCGTTAGCGCGCAGGGCGAGACGGAGGTGCTGTAAAACTACACTCAGCTACCGTTGCGTTCCGAAGGTTGCATTAAAACAGGTAATGATCAGATTATATCGACACAGGGAAATGTCGGGAACAGCTAAGGTTATAAACAGTTCACTACGAGCTATTAAGCATGCATCAAATGAAAAGAGGACACGGACGGAAATAAGAGCGCGGAAAGAGCTCATCCTGTATTTGTGCATTATTTTTCGTGACGGATATAGTTTCGATTCATTGTTTTGTTATTTCAAAAATAGCATAACATTACGTTTTTTCCGAGTTTCACGAGTTCTTTGGTTTAATTAAGCACTTAATGGTCAAGGAGACTGGCAAAACGCTCGACTGCGACAGATGTGGTAAATCTAGATTAGATCCCGCAGGCTATGTGACGCTTATCACCGCTTCGTTTAAATGGAAATCCTAACAAACATCGCCAAGGTAATCTCCCTGCCTTTCCACTTGTCATTATACAAACTATTTCCAGATACTATGATTGTTTTGTAAAAAAAAAATCTACTTCCACAAAGAGTGGAAAACTGATTAAAAGTATGGCGGCTGGCATTAGAGCCTAAGTTGACGTAGCTGTCATTAAATCAGCAACCATATGATATACGGTACACTTCCGACCATTTCATTTAGGTGGCGTCAACCGGCATCTGCACGTCCGCATAAAAATGACAGAGCTCCACAGTGCTAGCGGAAATGAATTCGCCACGGGAAGTTACACAACATCTTGAATTCCACGTGACATATGTTCCCAACACAGTGACTGCGCTTGTAATCCCGTGATATGAAAATGATCGCGCAGGCACAGCATGAAACCAAGAAACGCGTCAAGTATACGCGCCACGTCGTGCACTCCTCAACATCGCTTAGGGTTCCCAAAAGCTTACCGAGCCAAAAGATTGATTGATTGATTGATTGATTGATTGATTGATTGATTGATTGATTGATTGATTGATTGATTGATTGATTGATCAAAAAAGTAAGAGACCGACAAATGCAGAGGTTTCGGCTAATTGTAGTCCAGTCTGAGCCCTTGAAATATTTCAACGTGTGCTTAACTATCAGTGCAAGCTTGACGCTTCTCTCACTCCTCCCGGACACGCTTCGCTTCTTTCACCGCGCCCGGGAGTCGAACCAACGACCCGCACGCTCCGCAGCATAACGTCCCATCCACGTATAATAAGAATATTAATTGTTGAGGTTTTACGTGCCAAAACCACGATATGATTATTAGGGACGCCGTAGTGGAGGGCTCCGGACATTTCGACTACCTGGGGTTCCTTAACGTGCACCTACATCTAAGTACAGGGGCCTCTAGCATGTCGTCCACATCAAAACGCGGCCGCCACCCATCCACGGAAGCCACGCGATGAGCCACATAAAGCGGCCATACAGTATATAAAGCATGGCTGCTTCGTCGGGTTACGAATTTCGCTTCTCTTAAACAGGGACTTGAAGAAAGCCAGCAAAAGAACGGGACACGAGAAAGAGGCAGACGCAAACACTCGTGTCCTTCTCGTGTCCCGTTCTTTTGCTGGCTTTCTTCAAGTATCATGAACCAACTGGCCCAGATCTCAGCTCTTCTTAAACAGGGAGGGTGCAAACTAAACGCCGGGAGACACGGTACACGACACGCCTGTCACGAGGCCGTACGACCCTGTCACGCCACCACCGAATCTCTCCCCCACCCCACCCTCTCGCATTCAGCGTGTCATTGCCAAGGACACACACGGCGTAAATTTAAATGGCTCGCGCAGGCGGTGTGGCACCGCATCGCTGAAGCGGGCCAAGGCATCTTGTACTGTACGAGCGTGGCCCTCGGCGATTTGGCATCGCGCACTGCGGCTGGCCTTCCGCCCGCCAGGAAAGTCGGCGCCACAAAGCACAAGGGGGAGAGGGGGATATGCCCGTGTGATGTAGCCTGGGGTGCGAGTACACCTTCCTCCCTGTCACCCCTGTCTGCCTCGCAGTGTCTCAACCCCTTCCACACGTCAAAGAGACCGGGAATGCACTGCGAAGTGAGCAGTTGTATGGTGCAACGAACCGTCCCCCACCCGTGCCTGCCCTCCTGGTCCCAGAATCGCTGAGCGTCGATCCACAGAAACTCGCTCCAATATCAATAGCTCACACTGGTTGACTGCGAGTCCAATAGCGCTAGTAGTATAGGCTCTAGCGTCAGTACCGTCAGTGCCATCAGTATAACCACACATCTTCATCATCATACGTCACGTGTCCTGCAGCAACGTGACCGGTTAGACTCTCCCCTGTGAAAACCCCGATAATGATATCAATGGCTTCATTGAAAACAACCGGCCATTACGGACACTTGTGGACTGCTTCCACAATTAACTTACGTTTATTTGTGTTCGTTATGACAGAAAAAAGAAAGTGAAATTCTGTCGGTCCTCAGCCCAGACGACGGCTGACAACTGAACACCAGCCAGCACGGGAAAACAGAGAAGGCGGGAGGGAAAGGGGGAGGGGGGGGGGAGGGCATACGGAGTAATTTGGATAGAAAAGCGATACACAACTCAATCGTTGGATTAAGACTGAAGAAAATGTTGCTGTGGCAGTACCGAACAGCCAACAATGGTTGGAATTAGTCATCATTCAGCAAACACGAGCCAGAATAAGATGACCTTAATCAGTGCCGGTAGCACGCGAGTAAATGCGGTACATAGCTAAGGAAGGCCTCCATTGATGCAGACGCCACATACACCGCTAAAGAGGGGGGATGGGGGGAGAGGCAATGAATGAATGGTGACGATGGTATGTGGCGCTTAATGACACAAGGGCCAGGTAGGGCCAAAGAACGCCAAGACATGGTATATTGTGTGATCAGTGACCGTGTAAGGTGGCTGAATAGGGCTCCCAAATCTTGCGCACTTAAGAGTGCGTAAAATACATATATCTATATAAAACAATAAAAGCGACGTGAAATGTGCGCGAATTAAAAATTGTGGCATGGATGAAGTATACCAAAGAGGTGAAGCGATTCTAGGGCCTCACAAGAACCCCTGCGATCAAAGGCCCGGAGGATAGTGCTTAAAAAAGAAAGAACGCCGAGGAAAGTAGACAATATCATGGAGAAAAAGCAATGCCGCTACTTACAAGCCAGCCGTTTTTCACCGCGCTGACCTAAGAGCGAATACCTTCGAAGAAAAAAAATAAAACCAACAAATGACGTAATAAAGATCGACGACCTGTTTACAGTATACGCGACGACAGGTCGCTGCGGCACAGACAAACACAGTGTCGCAAGAGGCGTGCCTATACGCGAAACTCGGGGTGCGGAACGAACGCTTCGATGCCTTTGTTCGCAGCAGCCCACACGGTGGCATCCTGCCACGCCGTCGACGCCGCCGCCGCTATACAGGAAACACGGCCGGCACGGCGCTCGAGCGTCGCGATAGCCATCGGCGACCTCCTTCTGCAGGGCACGAGAGAAAGACGCCACGTCGAAACGACCAGAAATAAATTATTCCTCCCTCAAACATCCTCCCTCTCCACTCCACGATGGCGTAAGTGCAAGCTCTCTATATAGGAGTGCATGCAGCGCAGAAAAGCGAGGGCTCAGAGAGCCGCATCCATAAATTTAATAATCTATTTACGGAGAGACAAAAATAATAATAAGACAGATCCAACACAGGTTGTTGTTTATTCAAGAGCAACATGAAATTGATATCGAATGAACGGAATGTTTCTATTATAAGAGCGGGTAACCTACGGTATCCAACCCTTATATCACATATTTAGCCAATACCAGCCATCACTTGGCCAACAAATGACCACACTATTCGGTGGCGTAGCTAGAACTATTTTTCCGGGGAAAGTGGGGGGAGGGTATACGCCGCCGGGAAAGAAAGTAGCAAAGGGAGTCTGCGCCCAAATAATATCTGAAGTCATTGTTCTGCTTTAATAAAGCTAATGGTTAAGGAGGGAGAGGGTGATATGAATCGCTCAAAAAATTTCGGGGGTTGTACCAGTGACGGAAGCGACATTTTGCTTTTTGGAGCACACTCTGGAGCAGAAAAAATGCTAGTTTGGAGCAGCTATTGACATTTTTGGAGCAGCTGCCAAAATATTCCAAACGACTCCTGGAGTTTTCATAAGTACTATTACTCATTATTAAAGATATTGCATATACAATTATCACTGCAAATTGCAACAAACAATAATTAAGCAGATGGGTGGTCACTGAACACTAAGTAAGATTAGCTATATATTTAAAATATCGGGTACTTGTGACAAAAATGATATAAAACCGATGAAGCTGAGCCCCAAATTAGAAAAGAAACTAGAATCACATAGAGCAGTTTACAATCGGTAACAGAGCAAAGAAATCTGTTATTTTCATATTTCACCAAAACAGCCTGCTTTTGAAATTTCAAAAAAAAAAAGGAAAGAAATGACAAGAAACCAAGTTCGGAAAGGTTGAAAAAAGAGCCTTGCCATTTCTTGTCGCAAAAATGAGGTTGGAAATGACAAAGTGACAAATGTGATCAGTCACACATCAAAGTCCTCCCACCAGCAGTTAGTAACACACATTTTACCAAAATAGTCTGCCTGTCATGTACAGCTACATACAGCTAAATCGGAGACATATCAACAATGCCACTACTTGTGGCATTGTCGATATGCTAGTATGGAGCTAGTATCGAAACTCCATACTAGCATACTATAGTACATACTATACTCGCGGACAACTTTTCTTTGCAATGAAGGAAAGGCTACTGGGGCGGAGCTACTGCAAATTGCTGCTCCGCATAGTAGTCCGGTTTGGTACGAGTTTCGAATTTAGTTTCAGTTTGTGAACCTTCCGTATCTCTTGTGACGGCTGTTGGGTTATTCGAGCGGCCATGGTCGAATAATAACATTGCATAGTATTTGCTTCGTCTGCTTAGACAGCCATTTGTTAGTTAAATTCGTCACATGTTCCTTCGGAGAGTGATTGGAAAAGCTGGAGGGTGACGAGCGTTCACGTGAAGACGGGAGGCACCATTTTGACTGTGAGGAGCATGTAAAAGTTGCGACGTTTTCACACGCGCAAAAACGTGGAATGACACTGCATATAGTAAAATAAATATAAATTTTATATCTCCTGGGTGCGTGCTGCGCCTCTTTTCAAACAGTGTCCCATAGATAGAAAATACAGCAGTGTTGTTTTGCTTAATTCTCACGCAGAAAACAAGGATGTAATTGTGGGCCTTTTTTCTTCAGCGGTAGCACACGCATAGTTTGGCTCTGGAGCCTTCTCTTGATTGCCAAGAAAAATGGCCACAAAATATAGAATGACAGTAGACAGCTTATTTTTTGTTACGCTTAGGCTCGCTGGATGATCATGTGCTTAAAGTTCATTGTTTTTAGTTTACCAGTGCCATTTCGGAGCAGGTCGGGAGCAGTTATTAACAAAAATTACAGTTTGGAGCATTTTGGAGCAATTGGAGCAGCACTTCCATCACTGGTTGTACTGACACTGAAACAACATCCCCCCTCCCCCCTACCCCTCCACCCCCACCCCAATGTTTCGCTGCAATAATTAGGGAACAGCGAGGTACTATAGTCGGATACAACTTTACAAGTCTGCGGCATTTTCTTCTCAAAGGCGGATGCACCTGGCCCAATGGGAAAGCACTCCATACTGGCGCCATGAGCCGGATCGCCGGTGGCCACGCCTTCGGAGAACGTTGCCGAGTGCATGTGCGAGAATGGCCATCTGGGCAGGGCCTCTTCGGACTTCTGAAGTTGTATCCGACTATAGAATATTACACGCGGTAAGACTCCTTTTTTTATTTGTAGACGAAATAAAGTGCAATAACCATGCGATTACTCATTAAACATGCGCGGCGCCACAGAAACGGGGAGGCAGCTGGAGCCTGACGTGCACAAAATGTATCGCCGCAGACGCCCCTTTACCATTTATTTCACTGTATGCCCTGCCTCCAAAACAAACTCAGAAGACCACGTGAGAAACTACTGTGGAGAAACACTAAATCGGCTTAGACCGATAAAGTATATATGCGGTACCGTCGACTCACGTTAGCTCTTGCGAGACCGCAGGGTGTGCTCGTATTATCCGATAGGTCGTATTAACAGTAACAAATGAACGAGTTCGTTTTTTCTTTCCTTCGTCGATTTAAAAGCCTGCAATGCGTTTCGGCTCCTCTCTCCTGAAAGGCGACTCGACCAGCGCGCGACGAAGAGCGCCGACATGTTCACGCGCTATCCTAAGCGTGACACAGCACGAAATAAGCGGCTTTACAGGTATAAAAGCATCGGTTGCTAGAAAATAAAAACAAACCGGCGTCAAACCTTGGAAGCGGTATAGAGCACCGTCTCCTGAACTTATCTTGTTTTCACATGTTTTCGTAATCACTGCGCGCATGAAGAGAGCGACGGCGTAGGTCGAGTTAACCGATGCGGGTGTGTTGTCGCGTTAAACAAATTTTCATTCCGTAGCAATTTATGCAGCTACTCGCGTTTCTCGCCGGAACAGTCCAGCTCGTTCGAATTAAGCGAAATATCGGATTAACCGAGATCAAATTAAATGGGACTGATTAATACGTAGCTTACTTCAAAAGAAAAAAAAAACGTTAGGTCTCACTTAAAAGCCATATTGACAAACACTCGCACCGTAATGGCTTCTATCTTGTGTTCTCTATGTGATGCCCCCCACTCCTTCCCTCACTAAAGAGAAATGGCTACCGAGACGCACCGATAGTTTACGGAGAGAGCTTGGCCTCCGAGATTCCATTCCCCCATCACTGTGAGGAAGCCGCCGCTGCTCAGAGGAGGAGGAAGAGGCTGACGTGGATACTATCATATATCGTGAGCACAGGTGGCAAGCTCCCCCCTCCCCCCTTTTCACTCGACCCATAATCATGTAAGAGAGGCACCAACTCTGCCCCACGTTTACACAGCTGGACCTGCCCCATCATCGGTGAAAACACAAGGTTATATCCATGTAGGTTTTTGACGATAATGGCGGCCGAGGAACCACCTGATGTGGCATTCAAAGAACTGTTCACTTTCTCTCTTAGCCCCCGGAAAGCAGGGGACCACAGACAGGCCGCTGTAAGGAGCACGGCATCGTTTCATTTTCATGTTTTCATTTTCATCGCGAAGTTTTTCTCTTTAGATGCGAAGGCATCTCTTGCTCGGGGGAGGGGAGGACGCGATTGACCTCCGTAGGATTCAAACGGGGGTCTTTCCCAACCCACAAAGATTGAACAAAATTTTCCCAAAGCTGTATGGGCACGCCTGTCCGTGGGGTGGCGGCTCGCCACCTCTATATCACATTTCGTGGGGATGCCTAAACCGACCACCAAATTTAGATGCCTTTTTAGGCCAGTACAATCTATCTAATACTTCCGAGCACCGGGAGGCCCAGCTCGCCAGCTCTGACCCGGAGGTACAGCTTGCGCTCCTAGGTCACATTAGGCAGGCAGCAGTAGCCAGTGGAGCCCTGGACTTGGGGCCCCACACATCGAGCTCATGACTCCTTGTCACAACCCTTATGAATAAAGTTGTAGTTGTCCCGCGGCGTGCTAGTCCGCACTCACACTACGCATGCGTAACTCTCCACCTTCCCTCTCTCCAACAGCTGCGCGTTACTCTCTACACTTCTCTACCAGCACCTGCTTGCGCTTCTCCTGCGTTCTCGCTTCTGCTCTCGCGGCGCATGCGCAACTCTCTTCCTCTAGTCACCTCTCCTTCAAGTGGTAGAGCGCTGCGCGCGTTCAGTCCAGCGCTTGCTTCGGTTGACTCCTCTGAAATGCGGGCAATGCGGGCTCGACATGCCGAAGTTCTCTCCTGCGCAGCGCCGCGATGAGCGCCAGCGCATGCGCGTCCCCTCCCCCTCTCTCCTCTCCTACGCTGCTCCCCTCTCGCGCGCCTGTAGACCACGTTACAGTGTAACCGCGTTCCCCGCTCGCCCTGTGAGAATTACCGGCCAGGCTAGAGGGAAGACACAACGGGCGTAGTGTTCCTCTTCGCGTTCCACGACGCGAGGTCGGCAGCATGCCCAGCGAACGCCAACGGAACGCGATCGTGCAAGTGCTCCGGCTTCGCATCGCCTCATGGTCCCCTTTAGCGGGAGATGGTGTAATTTTTTTTCTTTCGGACTCGACCAATGGGAAATGGGGAAAGGGAGAGGAGGGGGGGAGGCTGCTGTGAACATTTGCTTCCCCTAATGGAAGCACAGCAAATAAATCTTTTAGTTGCGAGTAAACGCCTGTGTCTCCCTCTTCTACGTCTTCGTCTTAGATAAGTTAAACGATGCTTAATGGAGAACCCTGCGTACAGCTATGGATACTATCAAGGAGGTTTAAATCCTCCACGGCGGTCTAGTGGTTATGGTGCTCGACTGATGACCCGCCGAAGGTTGCGGGATCGAATCCCGGCCGCGGCGGCCGCATTTTCGATGGAGGCGAAAATGCTCGAGGCCCGTGTACTTAGATTTAGGTGCACGTTAAAGAACCCCAGGTGGTCGAAATTTCCGGAGCCCTCGGCGACCCTCATAATCATATCGTGGTTTTGGGACGTTAAATTCCAACAATTATTACTAACAGCGCAGCTGTTTAGCAAATCGTTTCTTGTAGCTCGTATCACGAAACTATGATCACCATAGACGGATATGTGCCGTAGAAATTGGGTAAATTCCACCACTTGCCACTGGTCCAGTAAAAAATAAGAAGGCAACAGTTAGCCCAACACTAGGGAAATGGTATGTGCCACAGAAATTCGTGCGGCTTATCAGAAAACTATCGTCATCATAAACGGGCATGTGCCACAGAAACTGGGTGAATACCACTACTCACCACTGGTAAACTAAAAAGGAAGACTGAATGAATGTGACCTTCATTGAAAGAAAAGGACGACTCTAGGAGGCTGTCGGGGATGAGGCAGGAAAAGAGGATTGAAGGGTGATGAGCAACTTCATGCCACGCCTTCGCACGAGTCAGTCGACCTCTCCTACACCCCGGGCCACTTTGACTTCCGTATATTGCGAGAGCTTTCTGCGCTTAATGGTCAGAATTTATTACATTCCGTAGAGCTGTCATGTAGGCGTGCAGCAGATGACGAATGTGCCGTCTGCCTTTCGAGAAAGCTGTGCACGTCCAAATGAGATGTTCTAAATCTGCTCGGCACAGCGTCTAACAGTGTGGGCATGGCGTAGAAGTATGTTCGCGTTGCATCGCGCAGAAGTGCAAGCTTCGGCCATTTTTTTTTATCAAGGAGGTTTAAAGAAATCTGCTAGAGGAAATTATGTCTGGAAAGTGAAGGCAGGCCTCCGCCATCATACTACATATAGGCACGATAAAACGCTAGCACACAGCGAAAAAAAAAACTGCGTTTGCCTCACACGCCGTATGCATTTAATGTCAGTAACTTACCAGGACAGACACTGGTCAACAGGTGTCTTGGTGTTACTGGTTTCCTTAAGAAGCGTTAGTCCTGGCAAATTTTAGTAGAGATCAAGTTGCCAATACTCATCTAGATATATTCCTTTTGTCGGGAACAGCGATCTCTCATTTTATAATTCGATTAGCGCTTATGTTATCAGAACAATGGCATTTTATGTCTGATTGGTTATCACACGAGAAGGGCACGATATTGATGTAAACACCAGGCAAATGCTGGCTTCACGTCTGCTGCTAAGACCTTGTGAAAGCTTGCAATCCAGAATTTTCTTTTTAAACCTCCTTGAATAATATCAATACGCTTATGCCTGGACTACTTCCCAGTCAACGTCGCTTCCATACATAGTTTGTTAGAGATTTTAAATCATACGCTTTGCTTGCACAATGCTGCCTTCAACGTCGCTGCTACACAACTCTCCCCACAACAGCCAGCTGCGCCCATTCAAGTCCCGCACGTCGCTCGCAAGCAGTTTACACAGAGGCTCCAAGCGAAAACAAGAAGTGCCTCTCATGCCTGTTCTGTAGACGTACAGGGTCGTTAGAGATCTTTTGGGTGGTTCGAAAGAACGTCCACCGCACAGGCCGCACGCAAGTTTGCAGCAGAATGCAGGCAGCCGTACGTCAAGCCTCTTTGCAATACAATGCAGAAAGTTATCTTGGTCAAACGGCAGATTCCAGAGGCGGTCTTTTTCTTGACAGGCGTACTTTTTTTTTTGCGATGTTCAAGGCGTCGGCTTACGTAAAAAAAATATTCTTTTGAAATTCCTGTATTGGAGTCCATTTCGGGTAGCTTCATCCTTAATATTTTTTTTTTCGCCCCATACTACCCTGCGGAGCACTGGGATAGAAGTCTGTCCCGTTTCTGTACATAACAAAGCGTACACGATAAGGTGGGAGCGAAAGTTTCCCGAACACTTCCTCGACACCTAGAGACACTGTATCATCGTCTTCGACTGAACGTGGCATACACAGTTATTTGTACCGCATAGGGCGTACCACTAGTCCCTACTCTGACAACTGTTGCACCATGAAGACACTGGAGCACATATACTACTTGAATGCCCCGCGTACCACAACGAGGCACAGTTGTTTGAGCGTTCACGTAGCACAGCATATTAGGTCCGATGCCCGGCCCTTCATAACAGCGACCGGTTTTGTAGTCACCTCTCTGAAATTTGCCTGGTCGGAAAGCTTTAGTGATTGTCCATTTCATATAGAAAAGCCTCAACTTACCTGAACCCCTAGTTTTAAATATTTATATCAGGTTCACTTGCACATCTCATATTTGCTTATATTTTTTTCTTTTTATTATAATTTTCCCCTCTCTTATGGAATCCTTTAATCCCATTCCCATTCCTATGCAGAGTAGCATGTCACAGTGGTTATACAGACACCGGCAAACATCTCTGTTTTCCTAATAAAGAGCCTCTCTCTATCTGCAACATATAGGCGTGGTCTAAATGAAACTACGGCTCTTGTGGTATTTTGTCATGCTTTCACAGGTCAGCCTTATCTTTTGCCAAGAATCTTTATCTGAGATTTTGTGAGCATTCACAAACCAGCTTTATGTACTGCCCTGCTTACCGTTTTTTCTGCCACTAACGGACTTTAGGGGCATAGGAAAAATAAGAGATAAGTGCAAGGTTGGGCCACCTGTGAAGAACGGAAGCACATCTCCAACAACAGAATCCTGTGTACGGGTAAGATAGTAATCGACTCGTTTGTACCACGAAGCAACCTGGAAAATCCACACTGCAGGTTTCTCAGCAAGAAACATTCCCCGCTTGCGAAAAACGCTCCGACCAGGGAGACATTTTCTTCAACTGGGAAGTTTCCTTACTAAGGCACGGCCACATGGATCGACCGCCACGCGTCCCGATCCAGGTGGCCGTGACTAAGGAATGGGTGTGGATGTCCCTGTGGCCGCATCCTACAAACGGATGGAGGACAATTTTGACTGACCGGTTAATATTTGTGGCCAATGCATCACTTCTCATGGGTGGACCTTTTTGTGAACATCACTCCACACTGCGTGTGTGCGTGCGCGCGCGCGCGCGCGCGCGCGTGTGTGTGTGTGTGTGTGTGTGTGTGTGTGTGTGTGTGTGTGTGTGTGTGTTGTGTGTGTGTGTGTGTGTGTGTGTGTGTGTGTGTGTGTGTGTGTGTGTGTGTGTGTGTGTGTGTGTGTGTGTGTGTGCGTGTGTCCTGTGGCGAGTACGATGCCTACCTTGCGTTAAAAGGGACTAGGAAATACTCATTAAGTGGCTTCACATTCAGAATCGGGAATTCGTAACCTGCAGTTTTCCTAACACTCGCGTGTCAGACTTTAAACAATTGCATCATTTATTCCAGCTCCCCCTGCACCAACGGCGACATCGCAATGCCTCTCCCCCGGGCGTCGCATTCTGTTGTAATCGCCATTAACGCCTATACACTTTTAAAGTCGGAAACGATTCAAGATAGCCGTAGAATTGAAATCACAAATATCTGCGACGGGAACAACGGGGTTTACGAAAGGAGTTGATTACGAATTCACGGCCTCATGTACGTGAGCAGACTTGAGGAAGAGGTTAAAGCGAGGTGAATTTTAAAAGCTGCGCACACACAAACGACACCACAGACGTCCCGTGTGTCGCACATGTGAAGTTTCACGTGTTGTTCACGTGCAACGACAGCGGAGAGGGTTTTTCGACGTTCTTTTTTTTCCCACCATCGAAACTCGCTTATCGCGGAAAGGTCATCGCCGGCAATTACGACCGGCGCCTGAACGTCAACAAATGTGTCGAACGGACGGCCGGAGAAACCCGAAATAAAACATTAAACAAAACTTTCTGCACGTGAAGAGCGCGTGGTGTGAAGTTAACACACAAACGGCCACTGAGATCCGAAGTTTTCCCACCAATAGCTTCCCTCTGTTTTCCTTCGACCGCCGTCCACTCTAGCCCGTCTCATGACCACAAACGGAAAAAAGGTTATGTCGCACATCGTCAAAAAAGAAAAGAAAGAAGATAATGTGCGAACCGAAAGTGACGTTCATCGTTTTCATACCGGTGTCACATGGTGCACTGCTGATCGCGATTAAGCACGATCGAGATCAAATTTCGCAGCTGTGATCGGATCCATACTGCACCTCGCGTAAAGAAGCCAATCACGATTGAGAAATTCGATCCCGATTACGCGTGATCACGATCAAAAGTGCTCGTGTGGCACCAGTATTAATCACGTAAATCATGCAAACAACGAACTACGCAATGTCGTAGATGCATTCCTGGCGATCGTTTGGGCAGCAAGCGAAACTGAAAGCCTGCCGCTTACTCAGCCCAGTGAGACTCCTAAGCATGTAGTAGGAATAGCCCTCACAGAGATCGAGCAGTTCTCAACGTTCTGCCGCTTTTCCGCATCGTGAAGCGAAACTAGACGTACGGGGAACCTAAAGTGAGTGAGCGAATTCACGGTTACAAGCACCTAACGAGGGCGCGGGCGATGCTTGCAAGTCGTTCAACCCCACATCCGAACAGTGACTCCCTTTTTTGTCTGTGCAACTCCGTTTGTGCATAGACCTTGAAGTGACGTTCAATGCTCCCGCCGGGGCGACGTTGTAGAATAACCGAAACACAATGCAAACACCGCACATTCGATCGATGCCCCTTCCCTTTTTTCTTAAAACACACTGGAATCCACACTTGACGAGAATGAAAAAACTGCGGTATTCGAGGCGACGCGTCTTTCCGGCAACACGTACGGTCACGCCGTACAATGTTTATTAAGAATTAAGAACAGGAATCACGTGAGTGCTTCGCCAAACGGCTTGCTATCATCGATCCCGGGGAACTTCCACCGGCAACCCAACCCGACGGGTCGCGAGACATTCGCGTCGTCCGCCTTTCCTCCGCGAAACTCCGCCGCCGGTGAGACAATGCCAATCGTGTCGGTTTTTACGACACCGCGTTCAACTATCCACAACAATCGCATCGTCCCGTTACACGGGATACGGCAAAAACTGGACGTCGAAGAGACGTGCTTCATTCGAAAGGCCTAAGGTACTACAACTCTGTCGAGGCACTCCGGGATCACTCCGGTAGCTGCGTAGCGAACGGAGAGTCTGCGTCACGTTGGCGGCAACAGGTGCCGTTGACTTACCTCGAATGGGAAATGGCTTGGGTCCGGTGCTGCTGTACCTGCTGACCATGCCACGGGCGACGATTGCACTGTTAGTTTCGCCTATCTCTTAACACGGCCCCTGACACTACTTGCAATGAATGAGATGGACACACGCGCCGACGGCCGACGCTGACTGTAAACGTTAGGCATCGCCGCAACACCTGGCGGTAGGTCGGGCTACTAAACAACCGAGATATTTCCTTAGTATTCGTTGCCGCCTATGTCTAACTAGTCAATCGGCAATAAATGCACTTACAAAAAGAAACAGATTAAGTACACAATATTAACTGAAACTCAGATAATTACCCTTATTTATAAGATAACATTCTAAACCAGTTGGCGGAGAAATTGTACTTCTTAGACTAGTAGAACTAAGAAATAGTCGTACAGTTTATGTTCTAAAGCCTTGTAATAATTATTTTTAGCGAATAAAATTAGAGATAGTACACACCGCGCAAGGGTGGCTATAATGCCAGCGCACGCCGCTAGTCTGTCGACGGCGAAGCCAGACCGGTCGAGCCAATCCAGTTCTCAAGTCGCCACTCGCCAGCGCAAAGTTATTTGCAGCCATCGGGCGCTGGTTGCTGTGTGCGATGTGTGTCGTCGTTTCCGTCAAGCGGCGGGCGCTTCCCCCGACGGAAACTGTGAAAGATGGTCGCGATCTTTCTTCGTCGTCGTGCCACCGTCGCGGAACCCATGAGAGCCGACATGTCTCACCTCCAGCAACCACGCGCAACGCTTACCCGTCCCAGCACCGAAATGCGGGGCTCGGTTCACTTGACGGCCGAAGAGAACGAGACGGTCGTGTCGGCCTGCAGGGATCGCAAATGGCAGGTAAGGACCTCTCAAAGGCGCCTCACGGACGTTTTCCAACGTCTCTCATTGGCTCTTTGTCGCCCCATGAGTGACTCAAGAGGGCTCGCTCGAGACTGGCCTTCTCGGCTGCCATCGCCTACAGCTTCCCGCTGCTTCGAGCGGCGTATCATAGTCATCGCCGGACCCCAACTGGAGAGAGTGTGTTTGTTTAGTCATCCTCGGTGTAGAGCCGCAGTGATGACAGCAGCTTTGTTTAGCCGACGAGAGCAAACAGTCCAGCGAACGACCCCCTGTATCTCGCTTCCTCTGTGGTTCACGCAACCAACAAAAGTTTTGGGTGACAACCAGCCAAACCACCTTTACGAGGGATAAAGCCATACGTCGCTCAGTGTCTCCCACGGTGCGGTGCGACGATAAGCGCCAGCCCGGCCGTTTCGCGAATGGGCCTGCTTGTTTCGAGTGGAACGCAAGTGTTTATCTCCACGAACGTCGTTAAGGGCCGTTGGGGCGTCCGGCCACAGGCGTGTCTTGCCCGTAGCGTCTCTCTCTAGCGCGCTTTTCTTTTCCTGTGACAAATTACAAATCGATGTTCGAATCGGGCCGTTCGAAAGATGAGGGGGGAAAAGTAAAGAAGGGGGCGTAAAAACGGACTCGAAGGCGGCAATTAAGCGAACAAACAGGTAGGGAGAAGGCAAACGCCGCGTCGAAAAATCGTCAACTAGGTCGCCTCGCCGCCGCGATTTTGTCCGAGGGGGCTGACGAAGTGCGGCCGAGAGTGGTGCCGTGCTTCCTTCGCAAGCTGCAACGGCGCGTCAGAGCGAATATCCGTTCCACTGCGCTGCTGACTGGGTCCTTTCCGAACGTTCCCAGCAGTCGCTTCTGTCGGTTTTTTTCCCCGCTTGTACGACTACGATTAGCTAGATGTATAACAGACGAGGGACCCTTGCGTATAACGGTTTCTCCGAGCGAGCAATCTGTCTTTCGCGAGACCTTGGTTCATTCCTCGTCGCTCAAAAAACAATGTCCTTTACGTTTGTTCCGCCCCGCGAACCCGGTTTCGTTGTCACGTGCCTTACGTCGCCGTTGGGCTTTAATTATTTGTTGTTTTATCACCGCGGTGACTAGTTCCGCTACGTTGCTTTTGCGAGGCCGGCCGGCCGTCAGTTTTGGGTTCTGCCGAACCCCCGAGTAGTGCTCGCCTACCTGAGCGATCACGGCAGTTTTGCGAACGGAAGCGTCACTGCAAGGGAAATGTCCTAGCGGGCACAATCTGTCGAGTTCTGCGCGAAAAATATCAACTACGTGTTAAAGGGGAGCAAAAAGAAAGAAAAAACGTCGTCGGCGCTTTGGCTGACACAGCTGCACCTGTCGCCTGCGGTGTAGATCACCTGACACATCCTGATATATTCCGCCGCTGTCGTATACCATTGTATTTTCTGACAGGGTGACTTCACAAGGATGCGCACGGGTGTCGACACGAAACGCTTGTTTGCATTTCAATGCCGCACGCTCGTAGTCAACGAGAGAGTGCTTGAGAGGTTTTTAATTTCACTCCGCGGTTCCTGCGAGTTGCCATTCATCTGTTTGCAAGGGTAAATCGGGCTGCCTGGCATCATGGTCAGTAAAATTGACCAATTAGCTTTGTTGCAGTCTTACAGTAATCCTAGGCATACAAATTCTGTCTTGTATTGACAAACCACTAGCTGCATTGGTGTTATCTGAAGGTTGCTACCATTTAGTGCGCAGTTTGTGTTTCCAGCAAATGTTTTTTTAAATATTAGATACACAAAGCACGGAGTTCTTGGTTTGTTAAACGTAATTCTATGCTTACTGGCTTGCCGCAGAAAACTAAGGCTGCGTGAACATTAAAAAAAAAATGCTATACGGTAGCGCTGTGTACACAGTTACACAAAGTAATATCACATTGCAATCTCAAGTGATTAATGCAGAGCATGTTTAGTGCTGCATGTTTAGCACTTGCAACTCTACTGCATGCATTTTGAAAGGCATGCCACATTCCTTTGATCTGATACCTCGTTCGCCTTGCTACTTGAGTGCATTTGACTCTGCCTCACATTTATCACGCCAATTTGAAATTTCTGTTTATTAATTTGTTGATAATGAATAGTTCAATTGAAGAAGATGTAATACATTGTAGGGTACCAGTAGCAATATTCGTCAATATCAAGGGCAATCGCTTTAACCCACTACTGCTATATCCTAATTTACACGAAGCCTGCTGCCTGCATGAATCCGTATGATTGAGTAATGGCAGTTTTTTAACTGCTTCCTTGCAAGACCCCAGTGTGAAAGACAGCTAAGCACTACAGCTTAGTCTTGAGTACTTTAGAGGTGATAAAACTACATGGCATAAGCTAAACAGGAAATGAATGGGCACCGATAGAACCTCCAGTGCATATTCTTCGTGCTGCTTCACGCTAAGCTCGCATACAGACATCTGCACATGTGAGCACAGCGGTATGCCTTTGTGGTTCATCAATATTTGTTTCTTTGTCCTGTTAGTATATTCGTAATCTGTTAACCAACAATGCCAATTTATAACTTACTTTCCAAACACTAGAAAAGTGAGCTGTACTGCATCTAAACTGTTGGCTTCTAAACCTCCATAGCTCCCAATCGAACGTATTGCTGTGCTGAGCTTCAAGTGGAAATGGTCGATAAGAACTTGATAAGCATGTCGGCGATAGCTGGAAGGGAGGATGGAACTGCACGTGGTCAGTTTCATATTGCTGTGTAGTCAAGTGCTGCATGTGTATCATCTTTTTATGTAACTGTCACATGTTGTAGCCTGGTGCCAAGGCATGGTTGATACGTGCTGTAGTAGTTGCATTTCTTGTAGTGATGTCAAATAGCACACGTGTAGAAGCATAGCGTGCCGCAGTTAATGCTGTTCTCCTAGTGAGCACAGAGCAGTCTTGTTCTCCTTAATGAAACTTGGAAGAATGCCAATGTCCAGTCACGCTCAATATGACTTGCAGCACAAGAGCGCTTGGCCTCACGAGTTCAAAGATTGCGTATGGCTAAAACTTGCCTTCGTTTCCACAACTAAACCGTATTTTCTTATTTGGGACCACCCCAAGTTTGATGAACAGCATTTAGTTGTGGAAACATGCAATAATGGAAGACATGGGTGATCTTAAACCTTGTGAGGCCACGCGCTCCCGTGTTGCCAGTCATATTGAGCGCGTCTGTACTCCTTTTGGGAGTCATGTTAGCTCACACCAGCTGGTGAAAATGAATCTAGAGCTTTCCACTACTTCACGTATCATTGCTGTTCTGAAACAACGAAATATTAAACCCCATCAATGCGTCGTCATGATTGGATTCGTGTCAAAATTGGCATTGGACTACTAAACACAAGGTTGCTGGTCTGATCCCTGAATCTGTTATCCACATTTCAGCGGAGCGAAATGACAGATTTTTTTTAGCATTTAGATTTCGGAGCATGTAAAAGTACCTTGTATGGGCCATTGTCAATCCAAATCCACTTGCTATGGCTTCTACCATCACCTCAGTTTTTTTTGTTTTTTTTTGATTGAAATAAAAATAAACAGAGGAGAGTCGTCGTCACTGTTTGCTGACAATGGCTGTTTTGTTTTTTTCAGTGGGAAGTGTTGGTCTTGCATTCAATGAGTAAATCTTGTTCTCCAAAAGTTCTCATAACAAAGTCTACAAATGCCTGGAGCACACAAGTACGAGATGCACACATATGACTAAGATCAGTACTCACTGCAAAGCATGGCATTATCAAAAGACCTCTTACCTTAGTAAGGAGTCTGTAGCGTCCTTGTTGTTCACTATCTTCTCTACCTCACATACAAGCATAACTTAAAAGAATGCATCGAATACTTTTTTGTTAATTCATTTTGTGAGTCCACTACCGTACTCAAGTTAAAAGTATGACAAGGAGTGTGCTCGTGTCCTCCGCAGGTCATTGCAATGGGCATAGCGGAAATCTACCAGTCGGGACCACCTCCAAGGCATGACCGGTGGCAGCGGTGCTGCTGTGGTGTCGTCTGCTTCATCAAGGACAATATTGCGAGGGCGTTCTACATCCGCCTCTTCGACTTCGATGTGAGTGCCATCATCATTAGTTAAGAAAGACACGCTGGTTTAAGTTTTAGCACCCCATGGCCTGCTGCCCACCATGGTGGTCTAGTGGTTATGGAGCTTGACTGCTGACTTGAAGGTCGCGGGTTCAAACCCTCAGCCACAGCAGGGCCGCATTTCGATGGAGGCGATATACTGGAGGCCTGTGTACTTAGATTCAGCTGCACGTTAAAGAATCCCAGGTGGTTGAAATTTCTGGAGCCCTCAGCTACGGCGTCTCTCAGAATCATATCATAGCTTTGGGACGTAAAACCCCAACATTTATATTATCCATGGCCTGCCCGAAGAAAATACCAGTTTGGCTTGACTGCTGATATTAGTAGTACACATAAGTGAAACAATCTTGGCCTGCGAGAGCTTTTGCCTTGACACGCATGCGTCGGTCAGTTGTTTGTTGTATTTATATGTTTCCTTGTTCTATAAATCTTTTAGTTGTGAGTTAGCACTTGTCCTGTTGTCCTTCTTTCTTCGTCTGAGTGCGCTTGGGTCAGTTAAACCATGCAAGTTATTGAAAGACACACCTCTTTGATATGCATGTAATCTAACTTTTGCCAGTTTACTGCCTACTTGCCACAGCAGCTCAGTTGCTGTGCTATTTCACTGCCATTATTTGCAGTAGCCACAGCCACATTTTGATGATAGTGCAATTCAAAAATGCTGGTGTGCCATGTTTTGCTCACACATGAAAGAACTTCAGGTGGTCAAAATGAATATGGGCCCCTGTACTGCTGCATGTTTTCGAGTGTTGCGCTGCTTTAAAATTTTTGAAACTATACATTACTCATGAAAGGGAAAGAATGCATTTTACCCTATGGACCTTGCGGGCTTTCACAGAACTGCTTTTACTGTGTTAGTCATTCAAACAGTGACCTTTACCATCATGTTTCTTTTTCCTTGCAGAGGCGTGACTTTGTTTGGGAGCAGGAGCTCTTTGTTGAATTCACATACAAAACTCGTCTTCCGTACTTTCATACCTTTGAGGCAGACGTAAGTGTGCGCTGTAATGCATGAAACCCCCCCACCCCTCGACTTTTGGGATGAACTGTGGCTGCTCATTTTACTTGTAGCTTTAGCTTAGCATACACAGAGCCCTTGCATGTTCTGTAATATAGTGGGGCCAAAGTGTGCGTGCACAAAATGAGGTGACAAGCTTTTAGGGTTACATAAGTGTGATAACTTGTGGAGCTGATATCATAAGCAGCTGGTAGCATGACAATGTGTCATTTCCCGAGCCACCCACTTAACGTTCACCCTTGCTGCTTGCTGTTTATCACGACAGCAAGAAAACAACTTTCATTTTATCTCATTTCACGTAGAAAAGAAAACATTGGCGATATATCTTTGGTAGCATGAGCTATCTGTTTTGTGCTGTCAGTCCTAATGAAAGGTGACATTGTTAAAACACGTTGGGGAGCTAGTTGGTTATTATTCATGATAGAGTGAGTAAGCGCAACTTGGCAATGACGCAGAAAGAATTGTTCTTGTCAAGTCACGCTTACTCACTTTATCATGGTTACATTGTTTCTATGAAGATGCTACCAAAAGGCTCTGCAGCAGTTTGCATTGGGCATGCATTATTCTAATGCTCTGGTAAATCCTCCTTGAGAGCATCCTTGTGGTGGATACCATAACCATTTGCCACAAATAGCTGAAACCCGGTACCAAGACTGCCGATTTTCCATTTCATTTGGTCGTTTAGCATGTTCTCCAACTTATTACTAGCAAACTTAATCACATGAAAAAACGAAAATAATGTGCTATGAATTTTTACAGGATTGCCAAGCGGGTGTTAATTTTGCGTTTGAAGATGAAGCGGCGAACTTCGGAAATGCTATCGAAGAGAAGCTGCGATCTCGGCGTCAGAAACGGGAAGGTAAGAGCTCGACTACAGCAACAGTGCAGTCACTTTATGACTGTGCCACTGGTAATCAGGTGCAATTATTTAGCAGAAGATTTCATTTATTATGCGTTAAAAACATTTTAACTAATGCTTAAACAAAACAATAGTATTTACTCAAGGTTGCTACATCTGACGCAGTCCAGAGTAGTCATTGAGTGAATATTACATGACTGTAAGTAATACTAGTGTTACTTGGGCACTTTTGATCGCAGTCATCGCTGATTCAGATCAGACCTCTTTATCGCGATTAACAAATTGGTCGCTGCTACATGTTACGGCCTATTCCAGATCGAGATTGATGCAGATGTCAGCCAAATTGTGATCACGGAGCCAGATCGCGATCGCCTTGATCATGAACAGGGCTGATCGCGATCAAAACTGCCCGTGTGACACCGGTATAAGATTGTTTTAACATAATGCATGACCATGATTAGTAATGTAGATGTTATTTCTCGGTGAAAATAAGCAAGGTTAACTCTCTGGTTTCGTACAATCCTTCATACGCTTACTTTAATTCTCCCAATTTCATTTTGCACTAAAACCTCATAATTCAGTTAGTACATCATTTGTAAAATGCCCATATTATTAAGGGAATACACTGTAGGGAAAATTGTTTCGGAAAATTTTGTATACAATAGCTGACAAAGGCTATATGTTTTTCAGTTTTTGCCCCGCCACGGTGGTCTAGTGGTTATGTCGCTCGACTGCTGACCTGAAGGTCGCGGGATCAAATCCCGGCCGCGATGGCTGCATTTTCGATGGAGGCGAAAATGTTTGAGGCCCGTGTACTTAGATTTAAGTGCACGTTAAAGAACCCCAGGTGTTCGAAATTTCAGGAGCCCTCCACTACGGCATCTCTCATAATCATATCATGGTTTTGGGACGTTAAACCCCAGATATTGTTATTATGTTTTTCTTTTTTTATTATTTATATCTGTGCTAGCAAACATGAGCTACAGAGTACACACAGAAAGAGATTAAAAAAAATTTCCGAAGCTCGATTTTACTTTTTTTTTATTGATTTCAAGCCATTTTCAAAGGCTGCAAAAATTTTATCTTCGTGGAACTTCAGTTCAGAATAGTTAGCTTTGGTTCTTACTTCCAGTGACCACTTGACAGATTGTATTGGTGCTGTGCTGTGCATTGTTTGTGCATTGTTTTGTATTGGTGTAGTGTTGTGCATTGTGTCTTACGCTTCTTTTTCTTTTTTCCCATACAGAGAGGAATAGGTTACAAATGGCAGCCAAGAATGATCAGTCCTTTCCGGTGCATGATCGTCAGATTCCTACATGTCCCAGTAAGTGTGACCACAATCAGTTAACCATGTGATTCTCATACCTTTTTCTTTTTACCAGTGCACTGTTCACATACTCTCTTAGCGCCCGTGGCCAGAAATGTTTGATCAGAATCAAACCTACGATACAAGTCCATATTAACCCATGTTGCATGCATTATTCTGTGGAACGCATTGTTCCAGGTTCGACTTTCACTACTGTGGCCATGTTCTCATGTGCATGGAATGCACAGACACATACTATGTCTTTGTAATAGCTGTCACTCTGGTTCTGCATTCTGAATATGCTCAATGTTTAAGCTAGCAGAAGGGGTCAAAGCATCTGCTGCAAAAAAACTATCACTGAAGGGGCAAGCACCATTGATCCATTGAAAAGGCAGTTGTACTAAGCATAAACAGACAGGGAACACTTTATTACTAGATTTCGCATGTGGTAGAAGATGCTTCTAATGCTAGTGGAACTTCTCTTGTTGCCCATACTTCTGACCGAAACGTGGTGTAACATATAGAAAGTAAGATATAGGTAGTAATCCAAGTTGACGTAAACTTATACTTCGTACATTTATATGTTGCCAATTATGACATACTTTATTGCATGAAAGATGACACATAGCTGTTCCTGTTGAACACCAAACAAGGGAAGTAATATGTTTCTTCTTGCAGTGGCCTGAGCACTGTATGCTTGCACCCATCAACAAAACATACATTGTAGTGTGTCACACACTGAAAGTGCTGAGGTGTATAGACGGTGCATGATTTCATATAAATCTACATGGGCAAGTAATAATCATAATGGACAGAGTACTTGTAGTTATTCCATACAGGGCATCACAAGTAAAAACCACTTCACGGCAAAACATGCAGAGTGGAACTTCCATGACCGCCCCGTGTAGTATTTGCAGATTTTTCAGTGTTACCTGCCGAGCATGAAATGGCATACACTGAAGTTGGAAGACATTGGTGCTTCGAACAGCAAAAGCTAAGCATACAAGATGATCGCACAAGGGGATAGGGAAAGGTGCAACAGGCATTCGTGTTGGCTTTCTCTCGTTTCTCCTGTATCCACATTTCGTATGCCTGGCTTTTTACACCGCGAATCTCTCTACCAATGAACAAAAAAAGGGGAACTTTTTTTTCAAGAGGTTCATTTATATGTTAGACTCCACAGAATGAACCAAACAGACAATTAGTTGAGGGAGAGCATAGAGGACGTTAATTGTTGTCTTTAATCGTAGTGTACTAATTGTGGCGTAAGTTGAAATGAATCGAAGTGGACAAAATGTCGCCCTTTTCGTCGGTGGGATCTGAACCCACAACCTTCGAATTACACGTCCGACGCTCTACCAATTGAGCTACGATAGAAGGCGGTCACTTCATTGGGTATTTCTGTGCAATCTCTACCTACTCCACCTTGTTGCTTCTGTGTTCAGCCATAGTAAACAAGTAAACACAGGGGTCACTCGATGCTCTTTCCAGGTACAAATGGTGTATTAAGCCAGCACAATAAGAAATCGTCAAAGTCGAGCAACAAGAAGGGTAAGAAGCAGAAGGAGAGGAAGTACACAAAGGCTGACATCAGCAACCCAACCGACTTCAAGTGAGTGCATTCACTACGCCTCGCCTTGTGCAACAGGTTGCCATATCTGCGCCCCAGCGTGTCGCAACGCTCGCTCATTTGAATGAGGAAAGCGGCTCATATCGTTTGAACGCTGTAGCACCTGAATCCGTTGGCTCGGTGCCAGGTGGCACGAATGACTGGAGAGGCTTTTTCTCTGAACTGTCAGCGGCATTGCTCCCAGTCTTATTGAACTTTTCTTCTGCTTATTTTTTCATTGCAGACACATTCAGCATGTTGGCTGGGATCCCGACAAGGGATTTGATGTAAGTGCTGTTTAAATATTAGCTGCATTAGAACCTCGGTAAACAGAAGCCAGCTGCCTCTAGTTTGGTTAATTTTGGATTTGGGTTCTGTGCCTCTTGAAACTTTGATGTAAATGGAATACAATTCTTAATATTCTATTGGAAAAGATTCTGTTCTGTTTTCAAAACTTTGGTGTCTCATTAGGTCTTGCTTGTACCACTTTCAATGACATTGGCAGGTGTTGAATACATCTGCCACAGTAGCTTTGTTGAATAGCCATTATACCGGATTTGTGTGGCTCACTTCAGTGTGGATAATTTAACATAGGAATTAACGCTGTCACCCTAGGAAGCCATAGTTTACACCGAGGCGCTTTAGAGAGAAGTTTAGTTCATATGCCCTTCTTTTTATATATATATATACATATTCCAAGGATATTTCCAGTGCTCTGCATCAGTGTAGCTCGCAGGCATACCGCTTTTCCTGAGCAGCATTTGAATATAGTATGCACAAGCAGTTATGGTTCGAACAAACAGTATTACAAGAGAACTATTTTGTTCAAGCATAACAGAGAAGGTTAATGAAACAAACATGAACGTCTGCATACACATTGACTACAGCTGACACGATGACTACAGTTTAGTTCCTCTCTTTGTTTCCTTTTAATATTATTTTTTTCTGCAGTTGGAGAACTATGTTGACAGCAAAGAGCTCAACACTTTGTTTGAGATGGCCATGGTCACAGAAAAGGACCTCAAGGAGCCTGGGACACGGCAGTTCATCTACGATTTCATTGCAAAGAACGGTGGAGCCGACATGATCAAGGGAACGGCCGCCAAGACAGGCCACGCAGGTACGAGAACAGGTGCCAGCTGTACTAAAACAGGGCTTCATTCTGCTTTTTATGTTTTTTCATCGTAAGATAAACAGGGCTTATGATTCCACCAACTGAAACTTTTTTTTCCCCGCTTACGAAGCATCTTATGTCAGAAGAGCTACTAAAGTAGTTGTGACAGCAGTGTGGCCGTAGGAGAGAGATATTGAAACACAGTGTGGTACACACTGATAGATTATTCTTTGGGAACTCTAACTGCCATTAATGTCACCATCACAGGTACTATATTGTAGAAGTAACGAAAACTGAGCGAGTTGGTAGGAAGTCATTATGGGATAATTTCAGCACACACAGAACAGACAAAGACTGTCTGTTCTGTGCGTATTTAAATCATCCCATAATGAGGTTCCGTGTTAGAAGAGAAAATTAAGGTCCGGCTCATTTTTGAATTTCGCACTGAAAACTCAGTGTCTGAAAATCGCTTAAAATATGATTGTCATTTTTTTTTTATTTTGGCCGTATTGATCAAATGATATTGACCGTGCTAAGTTTCTGGCTACCTTGGAGCACATATATTCATTTTTGCCTATGTGGGACGAAAGCACAGCTGACGATTGATTCACCTGAAAGCCATGAATCCCAAACGATAACTGATTTATTTCCTCTTCTCTCGGAGAGAGGGATGCCGTTGGGCCGGAGGAGAAGAATGCCTGCGCGCGGGCAGGCTCCGGTTACCACGGCACCTGACGGGGCACGGCCACAGAATCTAAACACACATCCAGAGCACCACCGAGAGCATGCTGATAGCGTGCACCACACCTATAAAGAATTACATATGCTTTAGCAGGGACCGTCAAAAGCTATGATGTTGCGGCAGGCAGTTTCGTTCTGTGAAGTTACGGCACCTGTATGTTGTAATAGTACTGCAAGTTCGACCTAGCTAGCGACACTGAAACTTGTGCGAACAATCTTCTTGTTTTTCCCTTTGCACAGATGTGTTTCGGTAAGAATTCCTTGGAGGTAGGTCCCCCTGTTGTAGCTGTCGACGACTGTTAAAGCGTTGTTGATTCAGCTGTTGATAATTAAAGAGGCAGATAATTCAGACTTGCCATGCAGGCCTGGGAATCTCGTGCGTTATCTTATGGCATCAGATGAAGATGATCTTTTGTCACATTTCTGTTTTGGTTCACTTGCCCCACTTTCATAGATGCACTAAAACTCAAAGTTCTTTCTAAACTCTCCTATATGAAGAGTACTGCCCACTGCTTTTATTTTTATTACCACAAGCTTTTATTAATAATGCTCCTGACGATTTCCGAGCCAAGATTCACGATAAAGCTGTCAGTATTCACACAAAGGTACTGGCAGCAATGCCGGTTTCTCAAATGTATCCCCCAGGCCAAATACCTTAGCAGCCCAAATTAGCTGCTGTATTTTTTTCTAGACATGTGGTATAGTGCTGGAATGAACCTTGCACAAACAAACTTTCAAGTAAATTATGATCGCAACAATGGCAGATTTATTTTATGCACCGCAGTCTCGCACAGTTAGTCCTGCTTGATATCCCCACCCCCCAGTCATATGGGAAACCTGCGCCAATGATTGAAAAAGCCTCTAAGAAGCGTGGCTGAAGTGTGTGTACAGTGAAGGAACAGTGGTGTCCTGCACTCTGCTGTCGTGACATTCTTAGGGGTTTCCTTAGTCACTCTTTTTACGCAAGCTTATGTCACCATAGTCTGTTATCAGTGAATCTTGCCCCAACCATTGCTTCTATGACCTCTTGTTGTGTGATACACGTCGACTTCTGCATGTAGTAGTGAGTTCACTGCATTTGTCTGTTCACACCGGTGATGCAGCCGTGAAATGCTGATAAACCAGCATGAAGGGTTACCTGAGATGATCTTCTTCTATACAGCAACCCCTGCTGCACCTCCTGCGGTGCCTTCGAGGGAGCACACGAGTGGGCCCCCGAGCCGGCCTCCTCCAACCCCTCACCCTCATGCTCCACCCCCACCAAACGGGTCAGTGCCAAGATCGGTCCCACCCCCACCGCCAGCACGAACTGGACAGACACGTGCACCACCAACCCCACTGAGCAATGGCAGGATGCGCTCCGCAGCCTCCCCTCAGGCGGCCCCACCCCCGCCTCCGCCACCTCCTCCCCCCAGCATGGGGGGCGGAGCCCCACCTCCCCCACCCCCGATTCCAGCGGCCTCAGCTGCCAATGGGATAGGAGGGGGAGGAGCGGGCGGAGCTGGCCAGGACGCTCGAGGAGCGCTGCTGGAGCAGATTCGCAAGGGCAAGGCGCTCAATGTGAGTGGATGATATTCAGCTTATTATTGTGAAGATTTGGGCGAGTTGGTACTCCATTGCACAAGATATCAACGGCGCGAAAAATAAGTGAAGGATGAAGCGTGGGGACACCGTCAAGCACTGACTTCCAACTAAAAATTTATTTTGGAAAACAAATTTACAAGTACAGGCACATAAGCAAAACTGTGCTACTGCGCACCTGCGAAAAAGAACAGTCATGAACCAAAATGAAGCACCGTCCCGTATATATCTGTGCAGAAAACCTAGACTAGCTATCTCGGGCGCCTCAACAATATCTCTCATCAGCTGATCATCGCTCCTAAAAACAACCGCACACTCATTGTACAGGGGGACCACCTTTAGTTCGAAGTCAGTGCCTTTCTATGTCCCCTCGTGTATTTTTCGCGCTGTCATTATTTCGTGAAACGATATTCAATTTGGTGGAGAGCAGGGTTATAGTTGATATGGTTGCATGATTGAAAATGACACGCGAAAACACCGCTGCCCAGCCTCCACATCATAATCATGGGTCTGCCCCCTCCAAAAAAAATTCCTGGCTATGCCACTGCGCAACACTGAAATGGCAACAACTTTCTTCACAGGCACCATGTTACTGATATCACACACGCAAAAGACAAATGTAATGGCTTACTTTACAGTGTGGAGAATTATTGTTGCTGTTCTACAAAAGTAATGTTTGCTGGCTGGCCAGTTGGTTGTGCATAGTTCATAGGTATAACAGCACAAACTCGTAACAGAAAAAACCAGGAGGACACAGGACAGACCGCTGACGTTAACTAGCAGTTTATTTTTTGGTCAGCTTGCTTATTTACAAAAACACCCCATCAATGTTGGTCTAGATGTCGTTAAAAAAAAAACTCCCTCCACACCCCCTTGTGCCATCACGTCATCCATTTCAGGAACAAATGTTTTTTTTATGTTTTCTTTTTGTTCGTTGTTTCTTTTTTTCTGATATTGATGGGGTCTTCTCATAAATAAGCAAGCTGACCCAAAAACAAACTGTTAGTTGAAATCAGCACTCTTGTTTTGTGTATTCTTGGTTTTTCCTGTTGCGAGTGTGTGCTGTTAGTACCTACGAACCATGCTCTATGTAGGTACTGTGTAGTTGGTGCCGGGTAAGTTCGCATATTATTCAGGAGGTCTCAGAAATTGGTTACATTTTTTTACAGTACTTTTATTTTCTTTTTTCTGCATTTATTTTGCCAGTACCATGGGTCCTCAGCCGATTAAAGCTCTACATTCACAAATTTAAATGGATGCAAATATCCCAGTCGCATACTTCAATTCCTGGATACATGCAGCTGCTTGGTCTGCACGTATTGCATCTTTGCTGCCTTTGTAAAATGCTGTTTAGGGATAGTGTGAGTACCACTGATAGTGTGGGTATTCATCACTCTGATGACTTCTGTTTCAAGCAGTCTACGCTGTAGTTAGGCACCGAGAATCATCATTTGTGACACAGTTCTCAGTGAAGCTTCACTATTTTTTCTCTCTCATTGTGTAGCACGTTGACCCAGAGACGGAGTCCACGCACAGCACACATAGCAACCCAGATGCTCGTGAAGCATTGTTGGACCAAATTCGTGGGGGCATAAGGCTTAAGCTGTGAGTACAACTTGCTGTTTCTTGACACACAACAGTGCCCTTCACTGTAATGTGGAATTTCTATAGAAGGTGGTGTACTAGGCATCACTTTGTGTTGTTGCGCTTAGCTGTATATGTATGTCGTCATCAAATGCAACTACCAGGCACGTAGGCAAGGGGGGGGGGGGCCGCCCCCCCCCCCGAAATTCGTCCGGCCTTCTATATTCCCGGCAACTTTTGTTTTACTTTTGTCATGGAAATACTTTCTTTCGAACAATTAGGCCTTGGGCCCCCCCCCCCCCCCGAAAAAAAATTCTGGCTACGTGCCTGGCAACTACAGAATTTATTCTCTTCCACATGACCTACATGTTTACAGTGTGCATGTGTGACACGAGAGATGCACTCCGAGAGATGCACAATCAGCCTGTTTGCAAGCAAAGCTGGGCAAAGATACTTTGAAATTGTATCGCGATACAATACAAGATACTCAGGCAAGAAGTATTGGAGATACAGATACAAGATACTGCCGCAATAATTGTATCCGATACGATACTTGGCAATTGTATCTAAGATACTTCGATACATTCTCAAATTCTTATATTATAGATCCCTGGATATAATGTAGTAGCAAACGCCTATACACGAAAATGTCTGCTTGAAAATGTCTTAAATGTGACCCATTTTGTTTCATTTATGAAATGTCTGTTGATATGTCATTAGTTTTGCCCTTCTTGCTCAAAGTACATTAGTTGCCTTCCAAAACAACTTATTGGGGCTTGTTTTAGTTTCTTCTCAGGACAACTCTTTATACACTTGGATGACAGCGGTTCTTGTTGTCATTTTTGCACCTTGATGGAGTCGCTGCTCAGCTTGCCGACCAGCTAGCGGGTTGCCACGTAATCACAATAACGTCAATAAGAAGCCTTCGCATGACGGCGCAAGTACCGGTATGGACTTTTACCTTGTCCGTATAAGACAGTTCAATACCGTATATTCGGACAGGTGTACAGCAGCAACAACGCTGGTAGCAACATTTTTTTGGGTTGGGGGAGGGGGGACGCATGGTGTATACGGGGTTTGAGACCGTCGCTAGTGGCCGGCAGGCACACGTGACCGTCTCCGTCCCATTTGTTTTTATTTTCTAAATAAGTATGTTCGTGAGCTACACAGACATGACTGGTCTCAAGCATTTCTTTCGCGAGGAACATGTGGTCAGCATGTGCTGAAACATAACTGTGAAACAAAAACTCTATATTTCAATCTGTGTCCAGATTTCACTCGTTGTGTACATCGGTATCCATCTTTCTCGAATCCTGACTCTAAATCGTCTTCAGAAATGACCTATATGTGAGATATGGAAAAGGCTCCTTTCAAATGGCACGTCATTTTGTTCAAACTCTCTCCGACCCGACCATCTTCACTGTCCCGGCCCTTGAGCTAAGTTTCGCGACTGCGACCCGCCGGCTATAAGCTGAGCTTGAGAACCCTGGTGTATACTTAGATGACGTAAAGCTGCGATGAATTTTCATGTTTTACTTAGCTGCTGGCGTAAAGGATTCTTTGGCCCGTATTCCCAAACGCTCCTTACCTCAGACCATTTCCTTACCTTACGTGAGGAGCCCTTCATGCCCCTTATCTTAAGGAGCTTCTTGAGGGAGCCAGCGTATTCTGAAAGCTTCCTTCAACCTTCCTTCCTAAGGGCCGCCTCAGTAAGGTAAGGCGCGTGTTTCACAAGTCTGGGATCGAGAGTACGTGTGAAATACGGACTAAACGTCCGTTTTCAAGCAAGAATAAGGAATATTTTGTAGTCATAAGGAAACGGGTACACTGCTTTAGTGTGAACTACTGACTAAACGTCCGTTTTCAAGCAAGAATAAGGAATATTTTGTAGTCATAACGAAACGTGTACACTGCTTTACGTGTAAAATACTGACTAAACGTCCGTTTTCAAGCAAGAATAAGGAATATTTTGTAGTCATAACGAAACGTGTACACTGCTTTACGTGTGAACTACTGACTAAATGTCCGTTTTCAAGCAAGAATAAGGAACATTTTGTAGTCATAACGAAACGTGTACACTGCTTTACGTGTGAACTACTGACTAAACGTCCGTTTTCAAGCAAGAATAAAGGAATATTTTTGTGCATAAGGATGAATAATAATGTGTACACTGCTTTTTCGTGATATGGGTGCACAGC
>NC_051185.1:8085278-8155894 GCF_013339695.2 Rhipicephalus sanguineus | reverse complement strand
AGTGTTGTCTGGGAATATACCAAAGGGTGAAGCGATTCTAGGCCTCACAAGAACCCCTGCGATCAAAGGCCCGGAGGATAGTGCTTAAAAAAGAAACGAACGCCGAGGAAAGTAGACAATACATGGAGAAAAAGCAATGCCGCTACTTACAAGCCAGCCGTTTTTCACCGCGCTGACTAAGAGCGAATACCTTCGAAGAAAAAAAATAAACCAACAAATGACGTAATAAAGATCGACGACCTGTTTACAGAGTACGCGACGACAGGTCGCAGCGGCACAGACAAACACAGTGTCGCAAGAGGCGTGCCTATACGCGAAACTCGGGGTGCGGAACGAACGCTTCGATGCCTTTGTTCGCAGCAGCCCACACGGTGGCATCCTGCCACGCCGTCGACGCCGCCGCCGCTATACAGGAAAACACGGCCGGCACGGCGCTCGAGCGTCGCGATAGCCATCGGCGACCTCCTTCTGCAGGGCACGAGAGAAAGACGCCACGTCGAAACGACCAGAAATAAATATTCCTCCCTCAAACATCCTCCCTCTCCACTCACGATGGCGTAAGTGCAAAGCTCTCTATATAGGAGGTGCATGCAGCGCAGAAAAGCGAGGGCTCAGAGAGCCGCATCCTAAATTTAATAATCTATTTACGGAGAGACAAAAATAATAATAAGGCAGATCCAACACAGGTTGTTGTTTATTCAAGAGCAACATGAAATTGATATCGAATGAACGGAATGTTTCTATTATACCTACGGTATCCAACCCTTATATCACATATTTAGCCAATACCAGCATCACTTGGCCAACAAATGACCACACTATTCGGTGGCGTAGCTAGAACTATTTTTCCGGGGAAAGTGGGGGGAGGGTATACGCCGCCGGGAAAAAAAAAAAAGTAGCAAAGGGAGTCTGCGCCCAAATAATATCTGAAGTCATTGTTCTGCTTTAATAAAGCTAATGGTTAAGGAGGAGAGGGTGATATGAATCGCTCAAAAAATTTCGGGGGTTTGTACTGACACTGAAACAACATCCGCCCCACCCCCCTACCCCTTCACCCCCGCCACAATGTTTCGCTGCAATAATTAGGGAACAGCGAGGTACTATAGTCGGATACAAATTTAGAAGACTGCGGCATTTTCTTCTCAAAGGCGGATGCACACAAACCTAAGCCCAATAGGAAAGCTCTCCATACTGACGCCACGAGCCAGACCGCCGGTGGCCCCGCCTTCGGGGAACGTTGCCGAGTGCATGAGAGAGACTGAGCATCTGGGCAGGGCCTCTCCGGACTTCTCAAGTTGTATCCGACTATAGAATATTACACGAGGTAAGACTCATTTTTTTATTTATAGACAGAATAAAGTGCAATAACCATGCGATTACTCATTAAACATGCGCGGCGTCATAGAAACGGGGAGGCAGCTGGAGCCTGCCGTGCACAAATGTATCGCCGCAGACGCCCCTTTACCATTTATTTCACTGTATGCCCTGCCTCCAAAACAAACTCGGAAGACCACGTGAGAAACTACTGTGGAGAAACACTAAATCGGCTTAGACCGATAAAGTATATATGCGGTACCGTCGACTCACGTTAGCTCTTGCGAGACCGTAGGATGTGCTCGTATTATCCGATAGGTCGTATTAACAGTAACAAATGAACGAGTTCGTTTTTTCTTTCCTTCGTCGATTTAAAAGCCTGCAATGCGTTTCGGCTCCTCTCTCCCGAAAGGCGACTCAACCAGCGCGCGACGAAGAGCGCCGACATGTTCACGCGCTATCCTAAGCGTGACACAGCACGAAATAAGCGGCTTTACGGGTATAAAGGCATCGGTTGCTAGAAAATAAAAACAAACCGGCGTCAAACCTGGGAAGCGGTATAGAGCACCGTCTCCTAAACTTATCTTGTTTTCACATGTTTTCGTAATCACTGCGCGCATGAAGAGAGCGACGGCGTAGGTCGAGTTAACCGATGCGGGTGTGTTGTCGCGTTAAACAAATTTTCATTCCGTAGCAATATATGCAGCTACTCGCGTTTCTCGCCGAACAGTCCAGTTCGTTCAAATTAAGCGAAATATCGGATTAACCGAGATCAAATTAACTGGGACTGATTAATACGTAGCTTACTTCAAAAGAAAAAAAAAACGTTAGGTCTCACTTAAAAGCCATATTGACAAACACTCGCGCCGTAATGGCTTCTATCTTGTGTTCTCTATGTGATGCCCCCCACTCCTTCCCCCACTAAAGAGAAATGGCTACCGAGACGCACCGATAGTTTACGGAAAGAGCATGGCCTCCGAGATTCCATTCCCCCATCACTGTGAGGAAGCCGCCGCTGCTCAGAGGAGGAGGAAGAGGCTGACGTGGATACTATCATATATCGTGCGCACAGGTGGCAAGCTCCGCCCCCCCCCCCCCTTTCACTCGTCCCATAATCATGTAAGAGAGGCACCAACTCTGCCCTACGTTTACACAGTCGGACCTGCCCCATCATCGGTGAAAACAGCAAGGTTATAGCCATGTAGGTTTTTGACGATAACTGGCGGCCGAGGAACCACGTGATGTGGCATTCAAAGAACTGTTCACTTTCTCTCTTTGCCCCCGGAAAGCAGGGGACCACAGACAGGCCGCTGTAAGGAGCACGGCATCGTTTCATTTTCATGTTTGCATCCATCGCGAAGTTTTTCTCTTTAGATGCGAAGGCATCTCTTGCTCGGGAGGGGGGAGGACGCGATTGACCTCCGTAGGATTCAAACGGGGGTCTTTCCCAACCCACAAAGATTGAACAAAATTTTCCCAACGCTGTATGGGCACGCCTGTCCGTGGGGTGGCGGCTCGCCACCTCTATATCACATTTCGTGGGGATGCCTAAACCGACCACCAAATTTAGATGCCTTTTTAGGCCAGTACAATCTATCTAATACTTTCGAGCAACGGGAGGCCCAGCTCGCTAGCTCTGACCCGGAGGTACAGCTTGCGCTCCTAGGTCACATTAGGCAGGCAGCAGTAGCCAGTGGAGCCCTGGACTTGGGGCCCCACACATCGAGCTCATGACTCCTTATCACAATCCTTATGAATAAAGTTGTAGTTGTCCCGCGGCGTGCCAGTCCGCACTCACACTACGCATGCGCAACTCTCCACCTTCCCTCTCTCCAACAGCTGCGCGTTACTCTCTACACTTCACTACCAGCACCTGCTTGCGCTTCTCCTGCGTTCTCGCTTCTGCTCTCGCGGCGCATGCGCAACTCTCTTCCTCTAGTCACCTCTCCTTCAAGTGGTAGAGCGCTGCGCGTTCAGTCCAGCGCTTGCTTCGGTTGACTCCTCTGAAATGCGGGCTCGACATGCCGAAGTTCTCTCCTGCGCAGCGCCGCGATGAGCGCCAGCGCATGCGCGTCCCCTCCCCCTCTCTCCTCTCCTACGCTGCTCCCCTCTCGCGCGCCTGTAGACCACGTTACAGTGTAACCGCGTTCCCCGCTCGCCCTGTGAGAATTACCGGCCAGGCTAGAGGGAAGACACGACGCGCGTAGTGTTCCTCTTCGCGTTCCACGACGCGAGGTCGGCAGCATGCCCAGCGAACGCCAACGGAACGCGATCGTGCAAGTGCTCCGGTTTCGCATCGCCTCATGGTCCCCTTTAGCGGGAGATGGTGTAATTTTTTTTCTTTCGGACTCGACCAATGGGAAATGGGGAAAGGGAGAGGAGGGGGGGGAGGCTGCTGTGAACATGTGCTTCCCCTAATGGAAGCACAGTAAATAAATCTTTTAGTTGCGCGTAAACGCCTGTGTCTCCCCCTTTTACGTCTTCGTCTTAGATAAGCTAAACGATGCTTAATGGAGAACCCTGCGTACAGCTATGGATACTATCAAGGAGGTTTAAATCCTCCACGGCGGTCTAGTGGTTATGATGCTCGACTGATGACCCGCCGAAGCTTGCGGGATCGAATCCCGGCCGCGGCGGCCGCATTTTCGATGGAGGCGAAAATGCTCGAGGCCCGTGTACTTAGATTTAGGTGCACGTTAAAGAACCCCAGGTGGTCGAAATTTCCGGAACCCTCGGCGACCCTCATAGTCATATCGTGGTTTTGGGACGTTAAATTCCAACAATTATCACTAACAGCGCAGCTGTTTAGCAAATCATTTCTTGTAGCTCGTATCACGAAACTATGATCACCATAGACGGGTATGTGCCGTAGAAATTGGGGTAAATCCACCACTTGCCACTGGTCCAGTAAAAAATAAGAAGGCAACAGTTAGCCCAACACTAGGGAAATGGTATGTGCCACAGAAATTCGTGCGGCCTATCAGAAAACTATCGTCATCATAAACGGGCATGTGCAACAGAAACTGGGTGAATACTACTACTCACCACTGGTAAACTAAAAAGGAAGACTGAATGAATGTGACCTTCATTGAAAGAAAAGGACGACTCTAGGAAGCTGTCGGGGATGAGGCAGGAAAAGAGGATTGAAGGGTGATGAGCAGCTTCATGCCACGCCTTCGCACGAGTCAGTCGACCTCTCCTACACCCCGGGCCTTTCTGCGCTTAATGGTCAGAATTTATTATATTCCGTAGAGCTGTCAGGCGTGCAGCAGATGACGAATGTGCCGTCTGCCTTTCGAGAAAGCTGTGCACGTCCAAATGAGATGTTCTAAATCTGCTCGGCACAGCGTCTAACAGTGTGGGCATGGCGTAGAAGTATGTTCGCGTTGCATCGCGCAGAAGTGCAAGCTTCGGCCAACTTTTTTATCAAGCAGGTTTAAAGAAAACTGCTAGAGGAAATTATGTCTGGAAAGTGAAGGCAGGCCTCCGCCATCATACTACATAAAGGCACGATAAAACGCTAGCACACAGCGAAAAAAAAAATAAGGCTGTATTTGCCTCACACGCCGTACGCATTTAATATCAGTAACTTACCAGGACAGACACTGGTCAACAGGTGTCTTGGTGTTACTGGTTTCCTTAAGAAGCGTTAGTCTTGGCAAATTTTAGTAGAGATCAAGTTGCCAATACTCATCTAGATATATTCCTTTCGGCGGGAACAGCGATCTCTCATTTTATATTTCGGGTAGCGCTTACGTTACCAGAACAATGGCATTTTATCTCTGATTGGGTATCACACGAGAAGGGCACGATATTGATGTAAACACCAGGCAAATGCTGGCTTCACGTCTGCTGCTAAGACCTTGTGAAAGTTTGCACTCCAGAATTTTTTTTTAAAACCTCCTTGGATACTACCAATACATTTATGTATGGACTCGTTCCCAGTCAATGTGGCTTCCATACATAGTTTGTTAGAGATTTTAAACCATACGCTTGCTTGCACAATGCTGCCTTCAACGTCGCTGCTACACAACTCGCCCCACAACAGCCAGCTGCACCCAATCAAGTCCCGCACGTCACTCGCAAGCAGTTTACACAGAGGCTCCAGGCGCAAACAAGAAGTCCTCTCATGCCTGTTCTTTAGACGTACAGGGTCGTTAGAGATCTTTTGGGTGGTTCGAAAGAACGTCCACCGCACAGGCCGCAAGCAAGTTTGCAGCAGAATGCAGGCAGCCGTACGTCAAGCCTCTTTGCATTACAATGCAGAGAAAGTTATCTTGGTCAACGGCAGATTCCAGAGGCGGTCTTTTTCTTGACAGCGTACTTTTTTTTTTGCGATGTTCAAGGCGTCGCTTACGTAAAAAAATATTCTTTTGAAATTCCTGGATGGAGTCCTTTCGGGTAGCTTCATCCTTAAGATTTTTTTTTTCGCCCAGACACCCTGCGGAGCACTGGGATAGAAGCCTGTCCCGTTTCTGTACATAATAAAGCGTACACAAGGTGGGAGCGAAAGTTTCCCGAACACTTCCTCGACACCTAGAGACACTGTATCATCGTCTTCGACTGAACGTGGCATACACAGTTATTTGTACCGCTAGGGCGTACCACTAGTCCCTACTCTGACAACTGTTGCACCATGAAGACACTGGAGCACATATACTACTTGAATGCCCCGCGTACCACAACGAGGCACAGTTGTTTGGCGGCCAAATGGACATAATTTGCCACGATCGTTCACGGAAGCACAGCATATTAGGTCCGATGCCGGCCCTCATAACAGCGACCGGTTTTGTAGTCACCTCTCTGAAATTTGCCTGGTCGGAAAGCTTTAGTTGATTGTCCATTTCATAAGAAAAGCCTCAACTTACCTGAACCCCTAGTTTTAAATATTTATATCAGGTTCACTTGCACATCTCATATTTGCTTATATTTTTTTCTTTTTATATAATTTTCCCCTCTCTTATGGAATCCTTAATCCTTCCCATTCCTATGCAGAGTAGCATGTCCCAGTGGTTATACAGACACCGGCAAACATCTCTGTTTTCCTAATAAAGAGCCGCTCTCTATCTGCAACATATAGGCGTGGTCTAAATGAAACTACGGCTCTTGTGGTATTTTGTCATGCTTTCAAAGGTCAGCCTTATCTTTTGCCAAGAATCTTTATCTGAGATTTTGATGAGCATTCACAAACCAGCTTTCAGGTACTGCCCTGCTTACCGTTTTTTTCTGCAACCTAACGGACCTGTAGGAGGCATAGGAAAAATAAGAGCTAGTGCCAAAAGGGTGGGCCACCTGTGAAGAACGGGAAGCACATCTCCCACAACAGAATCCTGGTTACGGGGTAATATAGTAATCGACTCGTTTGTACCACGGAGCAACCTGAAAATCCACACTGCAGGTTTCTCAGCAAGAAACATTCCCCGCTTGCGAAAACGCTCCGACCAGGGAGACATTTTCTTCAACTGGGAAGCTTCCTTACTAAGGCACGCCACCTGGAATCGACCGCCGCGCTCCCCTATCCAGGTGGCCGTGATAGGAATGGGTTTGGGTGTCACTGTGGCCGATCCTACAAACGGATGGAGGGCAATTTTGACTGACCGGTTATATTTGGGCCAATGCACCACTTCATGGGTGGACCTTTTTGTGAACATCACTCCACACTGCGTGTGTGCGTGCGCGCGCGCGCGCGTGCGTGTGCGTGCGTGCGTGTGTGTGTGTTGTGTGTGTGTGTGTGTGTGTGTGTGTGTGTGTGTGTGTGTGTGTGTTTGTGTGTGCGTGTGTCCTGTGGCGAGTACGATGCCTACCTTGCGTTAAAAGGGACTAGAAATCCCATTAAGTGGCTTCACATTCAGAATCGGGAATTCGTAACCTGTAGTTTTCCAACACTCGCGTGTCAGACTTTAAACAATTGCATCATTTATTCCAGCTCCCCCTGTACCAACGGCGACATCGCAATGCCTCTCCCCCGGGCGTCGCATTCTCTTGTAATCGCCATTAACGCCTATACACTTTTAAAGTCGGAAACGATTCAAGATAGCCGTAGATTGAAATCACAAATATCTGCGACGGGAACAACGGGGTTTACGAAAGGAGGTTGATTACGAATTCACGGCCTCATGTACGTGAGCGAGACTTGAGGAAGAGGTTAAAGCGAGGTGAATTTTAAAAGCTGCGCACACACAAACGACACCACAGACGTCCCGTGTGTCGCACATGTGAAGTTTCACGTGTTGTTCACGTGCAACGACAGCGGAGAGGGTTTTTCGACGTTCTTTTTTTTCCCACCATCGAACTCGCTTATCGCGGAAAGGTCATCGCCGGCAATTACGACCGGCGCCTGAACGTCAACAAATGTGTCGAACGGACGGCCGGAGAAACCCGAAATAAACAAAACTTTCTGCACGTGAAGAGCGCGTGGTGTGAAGTTAACACACAAACGGCCACTGAGATCCGAAGTTTTCCCACAATAGCTTCCCTCTGTTTTCCTTCGACCGCCGTCCACTCTAGCCCGTCTCATGACCACAAACGGAAAAAAGGTTATGTCGCACATCGTAAAAAAGAAAAGAAAGAAGATAATGTGCGAACCGAAAGTGACGTTCATCGTTTTCATACCGGTGTCACATGGTGCACTGCTGATCGCGATTAAGCACGATCGAGATCAAATTTCGCAGCTGTGATCGGATCCATCTGCACCTCGCGTAAAGAAGCCAATCACGATTGAGAAATTCGATCCCGATTACGCGTGATCACGATCAAAAGTGCTCGTGTGCACCAGTATTAATCACGTAAATCATGCAAACAACGAACTACGCAATGTCGTAGATGCATTCCTGGCGATCGTTTGGGCAGCAAGCGAAACTGAAAGCCTGCCGCTTACTCAGCCCAGTGAGACTCCTAAGCATGTAGTAGGAATAGCCCTCACAGAGATCGAGCAGTTCTCAACGTTCTGCCGCTTTTCCGCATCGTGAAGCGAAACTAGACGTACGGGGAACCTAAAGTGAGTGAGCGAATTCACGGTTACAAGCACCTAACGAGGGCGCGGGCGATGCTTGCAAGTCGTTCAACCCCACATCCGAACAGTGACTCCCTTTTTTGTCTGTGCAACTCCGTTTGTGCATAGACCTTGAAGTGACGTTCAATGCTCCCGCCGGGGCGACGTTGTAGAATAACCGAAACACAATGCAAACACCGCACATTCGATCGATGCCCCTTCCCTTTTTTCTTAAAACACACTGGAATCCACACTTGACGAGAATGAAAAACTGCGGTATTCGAGGCGACGCGTCTTTCCGGCAACACGTACGGTCACGCCGTACAATGTTTATTAAGAATTAAGAACAGGAATCACGTGAGTGCTTCGCCAAACGGCTGCTATCATCGATCCCGGGGAACTTCCACCGGCAACCCAACCCGACGGGTCGCGAGACATTCGCGTCGTCCGCCTTTCTCCGCGAAACTCCCGCCGCCGGTGAGACAATGCCAATCGTGTCGGTTTTACGACACCGCGTTCAACTATCCACAACAATCGCATCGTCCCGTTACACGGGATACGGCAAAAACTGGACGTCGAAGAGACGTGCTTCATTCGAAAGGCCTAAGGTACTACAACTCTGTCGAGGCACTCCGGGATCACTCCGGTAGCTGCGTAGCGAACGGAGAGTCTGCGTCACGTTGGCGGCAACAGGTGCCGTTGACTTACCTCGAATGGGAAATGGCTTGGGTCCGGTGCTGCTGTACCTGCTGACCATGCCACGGGCGACGATTGCACTGTTAGTTTCGCCTATCTCTTAACACGGCCCCTGACACTACTTGCAATGAATGAGATGGACACACGCGCCGACGGCCGACGCTGACTGTAAACGTTAGGCATCGCCGCAACACCTGGCGGTAGGTCGGGCTACTAAACAAACCGAGATATTTCCTTAGTATTCGTTGCCGCCTATGTTCTAACTAGTCAATCGGCAATAAATGCACTTACAAAAAGAAACAGATTAAGTACACAATATTAACTGAAACTCAGATAATTACCCTTATTTATAAGATAACATTCTAAACCAGTTGGCGGAGAAATTGTACTTCTTAGACTAGTAGAACTAAGAAATAGTCGTACAGTTTATGTTTCTAAAGCCTTGTAATAATTATTTTAGCGAATAAAATTAGAGATAGTACACACCGCGCAAGGGTGGCTATAATGCCAGCGCACGCCGCTAGTCTGTCGACGGCGAAGCCAGGACCGGTCGAGCCAATCCAGTTCCTCAAGTCGCCACTCGCCAGCGCAAAGTTATTTGCAGCCATCGGGCGCTGGTTGCTGTGTGCGATGTGTGTCGTCGTTTCCGTCAAGCGGCGGGCGCTTCCCCGAACGGAACTGTGAAAGATGGTCGCGATCTTTCCTTCGTCGTCGTTGCCACCGTCGCGGAACCCATGAGAGCCGACATGTCTCACCTCCAGCAACCAACGCGCAACGCTTACCGTCCCAGCACCGAAATGCGGGGCTCGGTTCACTTGACGGCCGAAGAGAACGAGACGGTCGTGTCGGCCTGCAGGGATCGCAAATGGCAGGTAAGGACCTCTCAAAGGCGCCTCACGGACGTTTCAACGTCTCTCAATTGGCTCTTTGTCGCCCCATGAGTGACTCAAGAGGGCTCGCTCGAGACTGCCTTCTCGGCTGCCATCGCCTACAGCTTCCCGCTGCTTCGAGCGGCGTATCATAGTCATCGCCGGACCCCAACTGGAGAGAGTGTGTTTGTTTAGTCATCCTCGGTGTAGAGCCGCAGTGATGACAGCAGCTTTGTTTAGCCGACGAGAGCAAACAGTCCAGCGAACGACCCCCTGTATCTCGCTTCCTCTGTGGTTCACGCAACCAACAAAAGTTTTGGGTGACAACCAGCCAAACCACCTTTACGAGGGATAAAGCCATACGTCGCTCAGTGTCTCCCACGGTGCGGTGCGACGATAAGCGCCAGCCCGGCCGTTTCGCGAATGGGCCTGCTTGTTTCGAGTGGAACGCAAGTGTTTTTATCTCCACGAACGTCGTTAAGGGCCGTTGGGGCGTCCGGCCACAGGCGTGTCTTGCCCGTAGCGTCTCTCTCTAGCGCGCTTTTCTTTTCCTGTGACAAATTACAAATCGATGTTCGAATCGGGCCGTTCGAAAGATGAGGGGGGAAAAGTAAAGAAGGGGGCGTAAAAACGGACTCGAAGGCGGCAATTAAGCGAACAAACAGGTAGGGAGAAGGCAAACGCCGCGTCGAAAAATCGTCAACTAGGTCGCCTCGCCGCCGCGATTTTGTCCGAGGGGGCTGACGAAGTGCGGCCGAGAGTGGTGCCGTGCTTCCTTCGCAAGCTGCAACGGCGCGTCAGAGCGAATATCCGTTCCACTGCGCTGCTGACTGGGTCCTTTCCGAACGTTCCCAGCAGTCGCTTCTGTCGGTTTTTTTCCCCGCTTGTACGACTACGATTGCTAGATGTATAACAGACGAGGGACCCTTGCGTATAACGGTTTCTCCGAGCGAGCAATCTGTCTTTCGCGAGACCTTGGTTCATTCCTCGTCGCTCAAAAAACAATGTCCTTTACGTTTGTTCCGCCCCGCGAACCCGGTTTCGTTGTCACGTGCCTTACGTCGCCGTTGGGCTTTAATTATTTGTTGTTTTATCACCGCGGTGACTAGTTCCGCTACGTTGCTTTTGCGAGGCCGGCCGGCCGTCAGTTTTGGGTTCTGCCGAACCCCCGAGTAGTGCTCGCCTACCTGAGCGATCACGGCAGTTTTGCGACGGAAGCGTCACTGCAGGAAATGTCCTAGCGGGCACAATCTGTCGAGTTCTGCGCGAAAATATCAACTACGTGTTAAAGGGGAGCAAAAAGAAAGAAAAAAACGTCGTCGGCGCTTGGCTGACACAGCTGCACCTGTCGCCTGCGGTGTAGATCACCTGACACATCCTGATATATTCCGCCGCTGTCGTATACCATTGTATTTTCTGACAGGGTGACTTCACAAGGATGCGCACGGGTGTCGACACGAAACGCTTGTTTGCATTTCAATGCCGCACGCTCGTAGTCAACGAGAGAGTGCTTGAGAGGTTTTTTAATTTCACTCCGCGGTTCCTGCGAGTTGCCATTCATCTGTTTGCAAGGGTAAATCGGGCTGCCTGGCATCATGGTCAGTGAAATTGACCAATTAGCTTTGTTGCAGTCTTGCAGTAATCCTAGGCCTACAAATTCTGTCTTGTATTGACAAACCACTAGCTGCATTGGTGTTATCTGAAGGTTGCTACCATTTAGTGCACAGTTTGTTGTGTTTTCAGCAAATGTTTTTTTAAATATTAGATACACAAAGCACGGAGTTCTTGGTTTGTTAAATGTAATCTATCCTTATGGCTTTCCGCAGAAAACTAAGGCTGCGTGAACATAAAAAAAAAATGCTATACGGTAGCGTCGTGTACACAGTTACACAAAGTAATATCACATTGCAATCTCAAGTGATTAATGCAGAGCATGTTTAGTGCTGCATGTTTAGCACTTGCAACTCTACTGCATGCATTTTGAAAGGCATGCCACATTCCTTTGATCTGATACCTCGTTCGCCTTGCTACTTGAGTGCATTTGACTCTGCCTCACATTTATCACGCCACTTTGAAATTTCTGTTTACATAATTTGTTGATAATGAGTAGTTCAATCAAAGAAGATGTAATACATTGTACGGTGCCACTAGCAATATTCACCGATATCAAGGGCAGTCGCTCTAACCCACTACTGCTATATCCTAATTTACACGAAGCCTGCTACCCGCATGAATCCATATGATTGAGTAATGGCAGTTTTTTAACTGCTTCCTTGCAAGACCCCAGTGTGAAAGACAGCTAAGCACTACAGCTAGTCTTGAGTACTTCAGAGGTGATAAAACTACACTGTTTAAGCTAAACAGGAAATGAATGGGCACCGGTAGAACCTCCAGTGCATATTCTTCGTGCTGCTTCACGCTAAGCTCGCGTACAGACATCTGCACATGTGAGCACAGCGGTATGCCTTTGTGGTTCATCAATATTTGTTTCTTTGTCCTGTTAGTATATCTGTAATCTGTTAACCAACAATGCCAATTTCTAACTTACTTTCCAAACACTAGAAAAGTTAGCTGTACTGCATCTAAACTGTTGGCTTCTATACCTCCATAGCTCCCAATCGAACGTATTGCTCTGCTGAGCTTCAAGTGGAAATGGTCGATAAGAACTTGATTAGCATATCGGCGATACCTGGAAGGGAGGATGGAACTGCACGTGGTCAGTTTCATATTGCTGTGTAGTCAAGTGCTGCATGTGTATCATCTTTTTATGTAACTGTCACATGTTGTAGCCTGGTGCCAAGGCATGGTTGATACGTGCTGTAGTAGTTGCATTTCTTGTAGTGATGTCAAATAGCACACGTGTAGAAGCATAGCGTGCCACAGTTAATGCTGTTCTCCTAGTGAGCACAGAGCAGTCTTGTTCTCCTTAATGCAACTTGGAAGAATGCCAATGTCTGGTCATGGTCAGTATGACTTGCAGCACAAGAGCGCTTGGCCTCACGAGTTCAAAGATTGCGTATGGCTAAAACTTGCCTTCGTTTCCACAACTAAACCGTATTTTCTTATTTGGGACCACCCCAAGTTTGATGAACAGCATTTAGTTGTGGAAACATGCAATAATGGAAGACATGGGTGATCTTAAAGCTTGTGAGGCCACGCGCTCCCGTGTTACCAGTCATATTGAGCGCGTCTGTACTCCTTTTGGGAGTCATGTTAGCTCACACCAGCTGGTGAAAATGAATCTAGAGCTTTCCACTACTTCACGTATCATTGCTGTTCTGAAACAACGAAATATTAAACCCCATCAATGCGTCGTCATGATTGGATTCGTGTCAAAATTGGCATTGGACTACTAAACACAAGGTTGCTGGTTTGATCCCTGAATCTGTTATCCACATTTCAGCGGAGCGAAATGACAGATTTTTTTTAGCATTTAGATTTCGGAGCATGTAAAAGTACCTTGTGTGGGCCATTGTCAATCCAAATCCACTTGCTATGGCTTCTACCATCACCTCAGTTTTTTTTTTTTTTTGATTGAAATAAAAATAAACAGAGGAGAGTCGTCGTCACTGTTTGCTGACAATGGCTGTTTTTTTTTTTTTTTTCAGTGGGAAGTGTTGGTCTTGCATTCAATGAGTAAATCTTGTTCTCCAAAAGTTCTCATAACAAAGTCTACAAATGCCTGGAGCACACAAGTACGAGATGCACACATATGACTAAGATCAATACTCACTGCAAAGCATGGCATTATCTAAAGACCTCTTACCTTAGTAAGGAGTCTGTAGCGTCCTTGTTGTTCACTATCTTCTCTACCTCACATACAAGCATAACTTAAAAGAATGCATCGAATACTTTTTTGTTAATTCATTTAGTGAGTCCACTACCGTACTCAAGTTAAAAGTATGACAAGGAGTGTGCTCGTGTCCTCCGCAGGTCATTGCAATGGGCATTGCGGAAATCTACCAGTCGGGACCACCTCCAAGGCATGACCGGTGGCAGCGGTGCTGCTGTGGTGTCGTCTGCTTCATCAAGGACAATATTGCGAGGGCGTTCTACATCCGCCTCTTCGACTTCGATGTGAGTGCCATTGCCATTAGTTAAGAAAGACACGCTGGTTTAAGTTTTAGCACCCCATGGCCTGCTGCCCACCATGGTGGTCTAGTGGTTATGGAGCTTGACTGCTGACTTGAAGGTCGCGGGTTCAAACCCCAGCCACAGCAGGGCCGCATTTCGATGGAGGCGATATACTGGAAGCCCGTGTACTTAGATTCAGCTGCATGTTAAAGAATCCCAGGTGGTTGAAATTTCTGGAGCCCTCAGCTACGGCGTCTCTCAGAATCATATCATAGCTTTGGGACGTAAAACCCCAACATTTATATTATCCATGGCCTGCCTGAACAAAATACCATTTCGGTTTGACTGCTGATATTAGTAGTACACATAAGTGAAACAATCTTGGCCTGCCAGAACTTTTGCCTTGACACGCATGCGTCGGTCAGTTGTTTGTTGTATTTATATGTTTCCTTGTTCTATAAATCTTTTAGTTGTGAGTTAGCACTTGTCCTGTTGTCCTTCTTTCTTCGTCTGAGTGCACTTGGGTCAGTTAAACCACGCAAGTTATTGAAAGACACACCTCTTTGATATGCATGTAATCTAACTTTTGCCAGTTTACCGCCTACTTGCCACAGCAGCTCATTTGCTGTGCTATTTCACTGCCATTATTTGCAGTAGCCACAGCCACATTTTGATGATAGTGCAATTCAAAAATGCTGGTGTGCCATGTTTTGCTCACACATGAAAGAACTTCAGGTGGTCAAAATGAATATGGGCCCCTGTACTGCTGCATGTTTTCGAGTGTTGCGCTGCTTTAAAATTTTTGAAACTATACATTACTCATGAAAGGGAAAGAATGCATTTTACCCTATGGACCTTGCGGGCTTTTACAGAACTGCTTTTACTGTGTTAGTCATTCAAACAGTGACCTTTACCATCATGTTTCTTTTTCCTTGCAGAGGCGTGACTTTGTTTGGGAGCAGGAGCTCTTTGTTGAATTCACATACAAAACTCGTCTTCCGTACTTTCATACCTTTGAGGCAGACGTAAGTGTGCACTGTAATGCATGACCCCCCCCCCCTCGACTTTTGGGATGAACTGTGGCTGCTCATTTTACTTGTAGCTTTAGCTTAGCATATACAGAGCCCTTGCATGTTCTGTAATATAGTGGGGCCAAAGTGTACGTGCACAAAATGAGGTGACAAGCTTTTAGGGTTACATAAGTGTGATAACTTGTGGAGCTGCTATCATAAGCAGCTGGTAGCATGACATTGTGTCATTTCCCGAGCCACCCACTTAACGTTCACCCTTGCTGCTTGCTGTTTATCACGACAGCAAGAAAACAACTTTCATTTTATCTCATTTCATGTAGAAAAGAAAACATTGGCGATATATCTTTGGTAGCATGAGCTATCTGTTTTGTGCTGTCAGTCCTAATGAAAAGTGACATTGTTAAAACACGTTGGGGAGTTAGTTGGTTATTATTCATGATAGAGTGAGTAAGCGCGACTTGGCAATGACGCAGAAAGAATTGTTCTTGTCAAGTCACGCTTACTCACTCTATCATGGTTACATTGTTTCTATGAAGATGCTACCAAAAGGCTCTGCAGCAGTTTGCATTGGGCATGCATTATTCTAATGCTCTGGTAAATCCTCCTTGAGAGCATCCTTGTGGTGGACACCATAACCATTTGCCACAAATAGCTGAAACCCGGTACCAAGACTGCCGATTTTCCATTTCATTTGATCGTTTAGCATGTTCTCCAACTTATTACTAGCAAACTTAATCACATGAAAAAACGCAAATAATGTGCTATGAATTTTTACAGGATTGCCAAGCGGGTGTTAATTTTGCGTTTGAAGATGAAGCGGCGAACTTCGGAAATGCTATCGAAGAGAAGCTGCGATCTCGGCGTCAGAAACGGGAAGGTAAGAGCTCGACTACAGCAACAGTGCAGTCATTTTATGACTGTGCCACTGGTAATCAGGTGCAATTATTTAGCAGAAGATTTCATTTATTATGCGTTAAAAACATTTTAACTAATGCTTAAACAAAACAATAGTATTTACTCAAGGTTGCTACATCTGACGCAGTCCAGAGTAGTTATTGAGTGAATATTACATGACTGTAAGTAATACTAGTGTTACTTGGGCACTTTTGATCGCAATCATCGCTGATTCAGATCAGACTTCTTTATCGCGATTAACAAATTGGTCACTGCTACATGTTACGGCCTATTCCAGATCGAGATTGACGCAGATGTCAGCCAAATTGTGATCACGGAGCCAGATCGCGATCGCCTTGATCATGAACAGGGCTGATCGCGATCAAAACTGCCCGTGTGACACCGGTATAAGATTGTTTTAACATAATGCATGACCATGATTAGTAATGTAGATGTTTTTTCTCGGTGAAAATAAGCAAGGTTAACTCTCTGGTTTCGTACAATCCTTCATACGCTTACTTTAATTCTCCCAATTTCATTTTGCACTAAAACCTCATAATTCAGTTAGTACATCATTTGTAAAATGCCCATATTATTAAGGGAATACACTGTAGGGAAAATTGTTTCGGAAAATTGTGTATACAATAGCTGACAAAAGCTATATGTTTTTCAGTTTTTGCCCCGCCACGGTGGTCTAGTGGTTATGTCGCTCGACTGCTGACCTGAAGGTCGCGGGATCGAATCCCGGCCGCGATGGCTGCATTTTCGATGGAGGCGAAAACGTTTGAGGCCCGTGTACTTAGATTTAAGTGCACGTTAAAGAACCTCAGGTATTCGAAATTTCAGGAGCCCTCCACTACGGCACCTCTCATAATCATATCATGGTTTTGGGACGTTAAACCCCAGATATTGTTATTATGTTTTTCTTTTTTTATTATTTATATCTGTGCTAGCAAACATGAGCTACAGAGTACACACAGAAAGAGATTTTAAAAAATTTCCGAAGCTCGATTTTACTTTTTTTTTATTGATTTCAAGCCATCTTCAAAGGCTGCAAAAATTTTATCTTCGTGGAACTTCAGTTCAGAATAGTTAGCTTTGGTTCTTACTTCCAGTGACCACTTGACAGATTGTATTGGTGCTGTGCTGTGCATTGTTTGTGCATTGTTTTGTATTGGTGTAGTGTTGTGCATTGTGTCTTACGCTTCTCTTTCTTTTTTCCCATACAGAGAGGAATAGGTTACAAATGGCAGCCAAGAATGATCAGTCCTTTCCGGTGCATGATCGTCAGATTCCTACATGTCCCAGTAAGTGTGACCACAATCAGTTAACCATGTGATTCTCATACCTTTTTCTTTTTACCAGTGCACTGTTCACATACTCTCTTAGCGCCCGTGGCCAGAAATGTTTGATCGCAATCAAACTGATATAATACAAGTCCATATTAAACCATGTTGCATGCATTATTCTGTGGAACGCATTGTTCCAGGTTCGACCTTCACTACTGTGGCCATGTTCTCATGTGCATGGAACACACAAACACATACTATGTCTTTATTATAGCTGTCACTCTGGTTCTGCATTCTGAATATGCTCAATGTTTAAGCTAGCAGAAGGGGTCAAAGCATCTGCTGCAAAAAAACTATCACTGAAGGGGCAAGCACCATTGATCCACTGAAAAGGCAGTTGTACTAAGCATAAACAGACAGGGAACACTTTATTACTAGATTTCGCATGTGGTAGAAGATGCTTCAAATGCTAGTGGAACTTCTCTTGTTGCCCATACTTCTGACCGAACTGTGGTGTAACATACAGAAAGTAAGATGCAGGTAGTAATCCAAGTTGACGTAAACTTATACTTCGTACATTTATATATTACCAATTATGACATACACTTTATTGCATGAAAGATGACACATAGCTGTTCCTGTTGAACACCAAACAAGGGAAGTAATACAGTAGACTCTCGTTAAACGGAACCTGAAGGGACCAAGAAAATGTGTTCCATTTAACAGGAGTTCCGTTTACTGAGAGAGGAGCAGGGCTGCAGAATTCAAGCACGAAACCAATCATGCCACAGGCAGTTGTTCCGTGCAGCAGTTCCGTTTAACAGATTTCCGTTTACTGAGAGTCTACTGTATGTTTCTTCTTGCAGTGGCCTGAGCACTGTATGCTTGCACCCATCAACGAAACATACATTGTAGTGTGTCACACACTGAAAGTGCTGAGGTGTATAGACGGTGCATGATTTCATATCATTCTACATGGGCAAGTAATAAACATAATGGACAGAGTACTTGTAGTTATTCCATACAGGGCATCACAAGTAAAAACCACTTCACTGCAAAACATGCAGAGTGGAACTTCCATGACCGCCCCGTGTAGTATTTGCAGATTTTTCAGTGTTACCTGCCGAGCATGAAATGGCATACACTGAAGTTGGAGGTGCTTCGAACAGCAAAAGCTAAGCATACAAGATGATCGCACAAGGGGATAGGGAAAGGTGCAACAGGCATTCGTGTTGGATTTCTCTCGTTTCTCCTGTATCCACATTTCGTATTCCTGGCTTTTTACACCGCGAATCTCTCTACCAATGAACAAAAAAAGGGGAACTTTTTTTTCAAGAGGTTCATTTATATGTTAGACTCCACAGAATGAACCAAACAGACAATTAGTTGAGGGAGAGCATAGAGGACATTAAAGGGGCCCTGCAACACTTTTCGAGCATGCTCAAAAAGCGCTGCCGATCGGTAGTCGAGGCTCCCGAGAACACGCGAGCCAAATATTATAGCGATGCGCACGGCCTGGAATTTACAATAAATTCTCAAAGTCAGCTGAAAATCGCTCCCTCTTCTCTCGACAAATGATGTATTAGTCCGCAAAATATGACGAGATTGTCGGCAATTCCACCATTGGCTGATGTTATAATCACGATAACACCCTCATTATTACTTTCGTTGTTAATTTTGAGTTCAATAAGTAGATAATATGTATGTTTATATTCTGTTATCGCGTTAAAAACACCGAACAAACATTAATATTAGCACTTCCGGTCTCACCAACAGCTCGTCTGCTCGTAGTTGCGTGGTTCCGTTTTCTTCGCCATGCGCAGTGCCGAAAACGTGAATATTTCTGTGCTTTTGACCATCGCCGGTTGCCGTTGAGAGTGGCAGCCGTTCGAGTGTTGCCTCGTCAGCTGGGAACTGCATCGTCGGCACGTTCTCACGACCGACCGAGGCAGCCGTGCAGCATGTCTCCGATAACAATGCTGGCGTCCGGTAATGGTGGCGCTTCGGGGTCGTCTGCCAGTGCGCAGGTTTGCTTGCATGGTTGGCAAAGCGATGAAAACACTACGGCGTTCGAGGTGCACACCCAACATTACCAAACCGACGCGCAGTTTTCAAGCACGCGCGATACGGCTCCGCTCGACGAGAACGACGCAAGCCGACCGGAAGTGGCGGCACAGACCACGTGGTTGCGCCCAGACGTCAGAGAGAAAAAAATGAAGAAAAAATTTCCGCCGGCGCTCTTCGGCGGAGCCTCACTCGTCCGCGCTCCCTCCCTCGACTCGCTGCCTAGCTCTCCGCTCGCGCTCGGCGTTGAGTTGAGGGAGAAAGCTGCGGAACGTGATCTCTATAATTTGGTAACACCACTTAGACTTGACGGATTCGAAAAATTTTTGCGGCATATGACTCGTGAAGAGTCATACGTCAATAATGAGACTATTCCAATATAACTAAGAAAGGTGTTGCAGGGCATTTTAATTGTTGTCTTTAATCGTAGTGTACTAATTGTGGCGTAAGTTGAAATGAATCGAAGTGGACAAAAAGTCGCCCTTTTCGTCGGTGGGATCTGAACCCACAACCTTCGAATTACACGTCCGACGCTCTACCAATTGAGCTACGATAGAAGGCGGTCACTTCATTGGGTATTTCTGTGCAATCTCTACCTACTCCACCTTGTTGCTTCTGTGTTCAGCCATAGTAAACAAGTAAACACAGGGGTCACTCGATGCTCTTTCCAGGTACAAATGGTGTATTAAGCCAGCACAATAAGAAATCGTCAAAGTCGAGCAACAAGAAGGGTAAGAAGCAGAAGGAGAGGAAGTACACAAAGGCTGACATCAGCAACCCAACCGACTTCAAGTGAGTGCATTCACTACGCCTCGCCTTGTGCAACAGGCTGCCATATCTGCGCCCCAGCGTGTCGCAACGCTCGCTCATTTGAATGAGGAAAGCGGCTCGTATCGTTTGAACGCTGTAGCATCTGAATCCGTTGGCTCGGTGCCAGGTGGCACGAATGACTGGAGAGGCTTTTTCTCTGAACTGTCAGCGACATTGCTCCCCGTCTTATTGAACTTTTCTTCTGCTTATTTTTTCATTGCAGACACATTCAGCATGTTGGCTGGGATCCCGACAAGGGATTTGATGTAAGTGCTGTTTAAATATTAGCTGCATTAGAACCTCGGTAAACAGAAGCCAGCTGCCTCTAGTTTGGTTAATTTTGGATTTGGGTTCTGTGCCTCTTGAAACTTTGATGTAAATGGAATACAATTCTTAATATTCTATTGGAAGAGATTCTGTTCTGTTTTCAAAACTTTGGTGTCTCATTAGGTCTTGCTTGTACCACTTTCAATGACATTGGCAGGTGTTGAATACATCTGCCACAGTAGCTTTGTTGAATAGCCATTATACCGGATTTGTGTGGCTCACTTCAGTGTGGATAATTTAACATAGGAATTAACGCTGTCACCCTAGGAAGCCATAGTTTACACCGAGGCGCTTTAGAGAGAAGTTTAGTTCATATGCCCTTCTTTTTATATATATATATACATATTCCAAGGATATTTCCAGTGCTCTGCATCAGTGTAGCTCGCAGGCATACCGCTTTTCCTGAGCAGCATTTGAATATAGTATGCACAAGCAGTTATAGTTCGAACAAACAGTATTACAAGAGAAACATTTTGTTCAAGCATAACAGAGAAGGTTAATGAAACAAACATGAACGTCTGCATACACATTGACTACAGCTGACACGATGACTACAATTTAGTTCCTCTCTTTGTTTCCTTTTAATATTATTTTTTTCTGCAGTTGGAGAACTATGTTGACAGCAAAGAGCTCAACACTTTGTTTGAGATGGCCATGGTCACAGAAAAGGACCTCAAGGAGCCTGGGACACGGCAGTTCATCTACGATTTCATTGCAAAGAACGGTGGAGCCGACATGATCAAGGGAACGGCCGCCAAGACAGGCCACGCAGGTACGAGAACAGGTGCCAGCTGTACTAAAACAGGGCTTCATTCTGCTTTTTTATGTATTTTTTCATCGTAAGATAAACAGGGCTTATGATTCCACCAACTGAAACTTTTTTTTTCCCGCTTACGAAGCATCTTATGTCAGAAGAGCTACTAAAGTAGTTGTGACAGCAGTGTGGCCGTAGGAGAGAGATATTGAAACACAGTGTGGTACACACTGATAGATTATTCTTTGGGAACTCTAACTGCCATTAATGTCACCATCACAGGTACTATATTGTAGAAGTAACGAAAACTGAGCGAGTTGGTAGGAAGTCATTATGGGATGATTTCAGTGCACACAGAACAGACGAAGACTGTCTGTTCTGTGCGTACTGAAATCATCCCATAATGAGGTTCCGTGTTAGAAGAGAAAATTAAGGTCTGGCTCATTTTTGAATTTCGCACTGAAAACTCAGTGTCTGAAAATCGGTTAAAATATGATTGTCATTTTTTTTTTATTTTGGCCGTATTGATCGAATGAAATTGACCGTGCCAAGTTTCTGGCTACCTTGGAGCACATATATTCATTTTTGCCTATGTGGGACGAAAGCACAGGTGACGATTGATTCACCTGAAAGCTATGAATCCCAAACGATAACTGATTTATTTCCTCTTCTCTCGGAGTGAGGGATGCCGTTGGGCCGGAGGAGAAGAATGCCTGCGCGCGGCCACAGAATCTAAACACACATCCAGAGCGCCGCCGAGTGGCATGCTGATAGCGTGCACCACACCTATAAAGAATTACATATGCTTTAGCAGGGATCGTCAAAAACTATGATGTTGCGGCAGGCAGTTTCATTCTGTGAAGTTACGGCACCTGTATGTTGTAATAGTACTGCAAGTTTGACCTAGCTAGCGACACTGAAACTTGTGCGAGCAATCTTCTTGTTTTTTCCTTTGCACAGATGTGTTTCGGTAAGAATTCCTTGAAGGTAGGTCCCCCTGTTGTAGCTGTCGACGACTGTTAAAGCGTTGTTGATTCAGCTGTTGATAATTAAAGAGGCAGATAATTCAGACTTGCCATGCAGGCCTGGGAATCTCGTGCGTTATGCTATGGCATTAGATGAAGATGACCTTTTGTCACATTTCTGTTTTGGTTCACTTGCCCCACTTTCATAGATGCACTAAAACTCAAAGTTCTTTCTAAACTCTCCTATATGAAGAGTACTGCCCACTGCTTTTATTTTTATTACCACAAGCTTTTATTAATAATGCTCTTGACGATTTCCGAGCCAAGATTCACGATGAAGCTGTCACTATTCACACAAAGGTACTGGCAGCAGTGCCGGTTTCTCAAATGTACCCCCCAGGCCAAATACCTTAGCAGCCCAAATTAGCTGCTGTATTTTGTTCTAGACATGTGGTATAGTGCTGGAATGAACCTTGCACAAACAAACTTTCAAGTAAATTATGATCGCAACAATGGCAGATTTATTTTGTGCACCACAGTCTCGCACAGTTAGTCCTGCTTGATATCCCCACCCCCCAGTCATATGGGAAACCTGCGCCAATGATTGAAAAAGCCTCTAAGAAGCGTGGCTGAAGTGTGTGTACAGTGAAGGAACAGTGGTGTCCTGCACTCTGCTGTCGTGACATGCTTAGGGGTTTCCTTAGTCACTCTTTTTACGCAAGCTTATGTCACCATAGTCTGTTATCAGTGAATCTTGCCCCAGCCATTGCTTCTATGACCTCTTGTTGTGTGATACACGTCGACTTCTGCATGTAGTAGTGAGTTCACTGCATTTGTCTGTTCACACCGGTGATGCAGCCGTGGAATGCTGATAACCCAGCATGAAGGGTTACCTGAGATGATCTTCTTCTATACAGCAACCCCTGCTGCACCTCCTGCGGTGCCTTCGAGGGAGCACACGAGTGGGCCCCCGAGCCGGCCTCCTCCAACCCCTCACCCTCACGCTCCACCCCCACCGAACGGGTCAGTGCCAAGATCGGTCCCACCCCCACCGCCAGCACGAACTGGACAGACGCGTGCACCACCAACCCCACTGAGCAATGGCAGGATGCGCTCCACAGCCTCCCCTCAGGCGGCCCCACCCCCGCCTCCGCCACCTCCTCCCCCCATCATGGGGGGCGGAGTCCCTCCTCCCCCACCCCCAATTCCAGCGGCCTCAGCTGCCAATGGGATAGGAGGGGGAGGAGCGGGCGGAGCTGGCCAGGACGCTCGAGGAGCGCTGCTGGAGCAGATTCGCAAGGGCAAGGCGCTCAATGTGAGTGGATGATATTCAGCTTATTATTGTGAAGGTTTGGGCAAGCTGGTACTCCATTGCACAAGATATCAACGGCGCAAAAAATAAGCGAAGGATGAAGTGTGGGGACACCGTCAAGCGCTGACTTCCAACTAAAAATTTATTTCGGAAAACACATTTACAAGCGCAGGCACATAAGCAAAACTGTGCTACTGCACACCTGCGAAAAAGAACAGTCATGAACCAAAATGAAGCACCGTCCCGTATATATATGTGCAGAAAACCTAGACGAGCTATCTCGGGCGCCTTAACAATATCTCTCATCAGCTGATTATCGCTCCTAAAAACAACCGCACACTCATTGTACATGGGGACCACCTTTAGTTCGAAGTCAGTGCCTTTCTATGTCCCCTCGTTTATTTTTCGCGTTGTCATTATTTTGTGAAACGATATTCCATTTGGTGGAAAGCAGGGTTATAGTAGTTGATATGGTTGCATGATTGAAAATGACACGCGAAAACACCGCCTGCCCAGCCTCCACATCATAATCACGGGTGTGCCCCCTCCAAAAAAAATTCCTGGCTATGCCACTGCACAACACTGAAATGGCAACAACTTTCTTCATGGGCACCATGTTACTGATATCACACACACACAAGACAAATGTAATGGCTTACTTTACAGTGTGGAGAATTACTGTTGCTGTTCTACAAAAGTAGTGTTTGCTGTCTGGCTAGTTGGTTGTCCATAGTTCATAGGTACACTCAAACCTCGTTATAACGTAACGGGATATAACGAAATAATGGATATAACGAAGTAAATGAAATTCCCCTTGAAAACTCCATTGAGAACCATGCATATTAAACCTCGTTGTAACGAAGTAAAATTGACCGGTAAATGGATATAACGAACTATATTAATCCATCAAAATGAAAAAAACCCGACCACAATGCGTTAAGTATATCGTTTTCTGCGGAGTTTGACACTCGTTCAGCGCGGCTCTTTCAAAACTCCCGCGTCGACCAGCCACGCCACGCGCGGCTGTGAACGCTATCCTCCTCGCCCAGCCAGCGGGAGCGAGCGCTCGGGCGGGCCACGTGACTGAGAGAAGCCGGGCAAGGTGGTTTCCCCAATTTCCCTCTCTTTCAAGAACCGGTTCGCGCCAGGCCTGGCTCCCTCCTGCGCAGTCGTGGTTTGTCGCTCGAGTGTTGTCAGCGTGTTTGTACAGTGCCACAGTACACGTGCTTTTCGACGATGGACCTCTGCTAAGTGCGGTCGCCTGTGTACGGTCACGTCACCATGGATGAAGGCTCTGGAAAGCACAAACGAAAAACTATATCGTTAGAGCAAAAGGTAGCCATTGTAAAGGCTGTCGAGTCGGGGACGAAGAAATCTCGGGTGGCCCAAGACTTCGGCATTGCGGTGAGCACCTTGTCTACCATTCTCGCCAGCCGTGAGGCAATTACAAATGCCGTTACCCACGGTGTGAAAGGCACCCTCTAGAAGCTGCGAACTGCGGCGTTCAAGCCTGTCGAAGATGCTGTCTACAAATGGTTCTTAAATGCTAGAGCTGCGAATGTGACAGTAAGTGGCGAAATTTTGCAGAGGAAGGCAAGGGATTTTGCCTGCATAATGGGCCACGATAATTTCGTTGCCAGTGCTGGCTGGCTACAGCGCTTTAAGGAAAGACATGACATCGTTGGCAGAACAGTAGTGGGCGAGTCTCGTTCTGTTGATGCCGAGTCTGCAGCGGCGTGGGTGAAAGAAAGTTTTCAACCTTTGGAAGAAAAATACGCCCGTAAGGACATTTTAATGCCGATGAGACTGGGCTCTTTTTTCAAATGCTCCCGAACAAAACTCTATCACTCAGAGGTGAGCTATGCCACGGCGGCAAGCACAGCAAGCAAAGAATTACTGTGCTGCTTTGCGCGAACATGGATGGATCGGAGAAGATGCCGGCGTTCGTGATCGGCAAAAGCGCATCACCTCGATGCTTCAAAGGGAAGCAAAATCTGAAGGTCCGATATGTCTCAAATCGCAAAGCGTGGATGACACGAGACATCTTTGCGGAATGGCTGCAGAATTGGGACGAGGAACTGCGTAAGCAGAACCGCAAGGTGTGCTTAATACTGGACAATTGCACAGCCCACCACACAACTGTTGCACTTCGCAATATTGAACTTTTGTTTTTGCCGCCCAACTGTACTTCCCTCATCCAGCCGCTTGATCAAGGGATAATTGTCTTTTAAGGCAGGCTACTGCAAACGTTTGGTTGATCGCGTGCTCCTCAACATGAGTTTGCGGCGAGAAACAAAAGTGGACTTGTACATGGCTATCGAAATGCTGCAAGCCGCGTGGACAAGCGTTTCCGCTAGCACAATAGGCAACTGTTTCAGGCATGCCTTGTGCGAAGTGGCCACGTGCGACTCCACTAGTGCCGAAGGTGACGGGACTGCTGTGGGTGAAAATATGGTTGAAGCGTCGTGGAAGGCACTCAGTGACGCCGGTGTTGTTGCGGCAGATGACTCTTTCTACGATTATGTTAACGCTGATGCCGACGCGGTCACTACGGAGGAGCCGACCGACGATGCTATCGTCGCAGATGTCACCGGACGAACCTACGCAAGCGACGACGAAGACGCCGTGGTTTCCCATGCACACACGTTCGATGTGCCAACGTCGTCGCAGGCGCTCGATGCAGTCGACCTCCTACGTAGTTTCTTCGGCGCCCATGACGACGGCGAGAATGGCATGAACGCGGTGGCCACCGCTGAAAAGGAAATCCATCGCTTGCGATGTCCGAAACAAAGAAGCATCGCGGACTTTTTTTCGGTTAGGTCTAGCGTACAATAAAATAGCCAGTGTGCGTTTTGAGAAAGCAAAATATTTGTCTTCTGTTTATTTTCCGTCGCATGCGTGGTCGCGTAGTGGTACATCGGGCCACGAGGCGGTTTCCTTCTTTGCATGCTTATAGGTGTGCGCCCATCTGAGCATACATTGCCGTAAACTGTTATAATTGATATAACGAAATAATGGATATAACGAAATAATTGCGGCTCCCCTTCAACTTCGTTATAACGAGGTTTGAGTGTATAACAGCACAAACTCATAACAGAAAAAACTAGGAGGACACAGGACAGACCGCTGACTTTAACTAGCAGTTTATTTTTCGGTCAGCTTGCTTATTTACAAAATACCCCATCAATGTTGGTCTAGATGTCGTTAAAAAAAAAAAACTCCCTCCACACCCCCTTGTGCCATCACGTCATCCATTTCAGGAACGAAGGTTTTTTTTTGTTTTCTTTTTGTTCGGTGGTATCTTGTCTGATATTGATGGGGTCTTCCCATAAATACTGTATAAACGCGTGTAAGGGCCGCACTTTTTTTTCAAGAAATGAGGGCCATTTTTCAGGGTGCGGCCCATACACGCGACATTTTTTTTTTTTAAGTAAAAACGCACCAGTTAGCGAACGAAGAGCGTTTATTGCAGTATACGACATTTCTTGCGACATACGTGCTCAATCGTCGTCACTCGGTGAGTCCTCAGACTTGGAGTCCGAGATGAGATGGTGTGCTGCGAAGCGCCGCCACCCCACAAGCAGTCATCTTCCGTGCCATCCAAGCTGTTAGATATCCCGGCAACTTTAAAACTTCGGGACACAATGTCCGTCGACACCGAGCTCCACACAGATAGGATCCACCCAAGTACAGTCGCCAAGTCTAGTCCCTTCACACGCAGCATGTCCGTTGTGAGTGCAAGACCATCATTCCGCGCTTCAGTCACATAGCGGAGCAAGTCTTCTTCCAAATCAGGAAACATGCACTGCTCTCCTCGGAAAGCGCGCTTAGTGCTGTTGGTGTTTCGCAAGGCTTCTTTTTGAGCACACCAACGTCGAACACACTTCTCGTCAACGTCGAATTTTCTGCCGGCGGCACGTTTCCCATGCTCGAGAGCATACTCGATCACCTTCAACTTATAGCCAGCAGTGTAGCTATTCAGGTACTTGCCCATCTTGCCAAAACGTGAACGCCGTGTAGAAAACAAGCTTGCACGAAGGTCATCGAACAGTGCAGAAAACTACAGCAAATGGCTGGCTGAACTGCTGAACTGCACAAACCGAACAACGCAAACGCCATGCCAAAGTTGGTGATGCTAATGCCGATATGGATAGCGCCGATAGCGTGTTTGTATAGAGATGTGAGAAGCTAAAGATAAAATCCTGCTTTAACCTTTAGTTGGCAGGTCTATGAATACTAATAAAAAAGTTAAAATTTTTAGCCCACTTCATGAACATCTTAACACGAATAAAATCCAAAAATATATATGATGGTTGCGTTTTCTTGCGCCATCTATCGACTACGCCTAGAAGCTTACGCGCGCGCGCATTTTGAATACGTATTGGTTGAGGAAAGTGTGGGTGCGGCCCTTATGCGGATTTTTTTTTTTTTTAGAATATGCACTTCAAAAAAACGGGGTGCGGCCCTTACACACGTTTATACGGTAAGCAAGCTGACCCAAAAACAAACAAACTGTTAGTTGAAGTCAGCACTCTTCTTTTGTATATTCTTGGTTTTTCCTGTTGCGAGTGTGTGCTGTTATGCCTACGAACCATGTTCTATGTAGCTACTGTGTAGTTGGTGCTGGGTAAGTTAGCATATAATTCAGGAGGTCTCAGAAATTGGTTACTTTTCTTTACAGTACTCCTTTTTTTTTCTGCATTTATTTTGCGAGCACCATGGGTCCTCAGCCATTAAAGCTCTACCTTCACACATTTAAATGGATGCAAATATCCCAGTTGTATACTTCAATTCCTGGATACATGCAGCTGCTTGGTCTGCACGTACTATTGCATCTTTGCTGCCTTTGTAAAATGTTGTTTGGGATAGTGTGGTAGCACTGATGGTGTGGGTACTCATCACTCTGATGACTTCTATTTCAAGCAGTCTCTGCTGTAGTTAGGCACCGAGAATCATCATTTGTGACGCAGTTCTCACGAAGCTTCACTATTTTTGTCTCTCTCATTGTGTAGCACGTTGACCCAGAGACGGAGTCCACGCACAGCACACATAGCAACCCCGATGCTCGTGAAGCATTGTTGGACCAAATTCGTGGGGGCATAAGGCTTAAGGCTGTGAGTACAACTCGCTGTTTCTTGACCCACGGCAGTGCCCTTCAATGTAATCTAGAGTTTCTATAGAAGGTGGTGTACTAGGCATCACTTTGTGTTGTTGCTCTTAGCTGTATATGTCATCATCAAATGCAACTACAGAATTTATTCTCTTCCACGTGCCCTACATGTTTACAGTGCGCATGTGTGACACGAGAGATGCACAGTCTGCCTGTTTGCAAGTGTGCATACAGCTAGAGACCTTTAGAGTTTACTGGAGCACTTGTCTGGGAGTACTATTCTGTAAATTGTCATAAATGTTAGGATGATAATATCAGATATAATACAAGAATGGAATATGATCCCAAAGCGCTCCAAAAAGTATTTAGGATAGTGTAACATGAGAAGAGTATTAAAGGGGCCATGACACGGTCACCCAACAGTTTGTGGTTTTCTGCTAAAAATAGAAGTATAGGTTCTATTTTGCCTGTACATATATGAAAAATGGACTGTAAAAGAATACTTCAGTGCAAAGTGAGACCTAGAAGTTGCCGGCTGTAAACCCCGCCCTCCACCTGCCATCGTGTGCTGCATGGAGCGGAGTTGTCGTCTTCTACCAAAGTTCCAGCTGCTGCAAATGATTCATTTTCAATGCTAGGCTGAAGAAAGCTGCTGAAATGGCTCGATTGCACACACAGCTGACCAGGGAACAAAATGGTTCACCGGAATGCAGACTTTCGCACAGCAAGCAGCTTGTTACTTCATGGCTCACAAGTGCGCCAGTGTCGCCTGACTGCCGGGCTACTTGCATGTTTATAAAAGTATTGCATTATAAATTAGGTGCTCGACAAAATGGAGTAATATTTCACCAGGTTGTTTGTGAACGCATAAGGATTAACCCACATAAGACAGGTTATGATACAAAATAGGGTGTCATGGCCCCTTTAAGATATTTGCGAGTCTGTGCGCTCATCCACAGACCACAGTGTGTTTGCAACCCATGGAATTTGTAAACCTGATTCTTATCCTTGTTCTCTCAGGTACCAGACTCTGCCAGAACTTCACCATCCGAAAACAAGTTGGAAGGCTTGGCTGGAGCTCTGGCTAGAGCACTACAAGAGCGGGCAAAAGCGTGCATGCGTAAGTAGTTTGCATTCTCGGTTAAAATTGATATCCACGGTCCCCTGGCTACCACATGGCTCACGATGAATCGTTGCTTTTACGTGTGAAATCCTTGAATTTAATGCAGTAAAAGCTCGTTAATTCGGATTTCACGGGAACAGAATAAACTGTCCGAGTCAACCGAATTATCGAAAGTATCAAGAAAACAATAAATAAATGTCTACTACATGAATACACTTTCATTTTCTCGAGGAATATGTCACTGCAGTAATTATTTTGCATGAGAGCAGGGCAAAAGCCGCAATTTTCATCATTTGCGACTTCGTTCCCAGTGTGAACGTGGCTCAAGACCCCCGTGTCTTAATCCGAAACGTGTTATGAACCAATATCTTATTACGTACCAACAACCCAATTGTGGGTGGCGACCACAGCTTTCTGAAAGCCCGCGGTTGTTTTGGCTGTCCGCGAATGTCGTTTTCGTACCTTTGCTTCGCACATTTGCGGCACTTCGTGATCGACGCATTAGAACGTCCTAATTGACCGGGTTGCGGCCAAATGTGACCAAATTAACAAGCGTTTGATGCCATTAAACAATTCATACGCTGGATGGGACCAGAGAACCTGTCTGAATTGTCTGATTTTCCTAATTAATGAGTGTCGAATTAATGAGCTTTTACTGCACTCACTTTTGACTACATTGACTCATACTCCTTCGGCACTTAGTTCACAGTCATGAGTGTGTGTTAGTGAAAAAGGGAATCAGTGTATGTGACTGAGCAGGAGTGAATGCTGGTGAACTTTATTGGATTTAAGTGTGAAACGGTAGGAATATTGCAGTTCATTGGGAACAGATACGACACACACAGGTTGCACTTGCGCTCAAAATTAACCTATGCGAACTCAAAAAATATATGCGTTTTTGTGATGTCAATGACACTGTGTCTGACGGGAGTCTGTTACCAATGTGGTTTTGGTTTCATTTTTGTTCTCTGTTCTAACCTGCAGGCAATCTTCGGACTCGTTTTATCAAAACAGATGTGCATTAGATTTAGTTGTTGTTTTTTTTAAGGTGAGGACAGAGACCCGCGCACACCTCCTCCAATTAAATGCTTGGTTACCTATTTTTAAAATAATTTAATCTGCCTTCCTTGGAGCAGTGCGCACTCGTGCCCCAGGCTTATTCAGCAAGACTGAGTGTCACTGCCTGTAATTCTGTTTTTGAATTATACAATGCCCTGATTATATGGCGGTTTTGCATGGGCCCCTCAAAGTAACTTAATCAGGGTTTTGTGGTAAATGCGAACATTCATAATTATTCAGTTGTTTGCAGTAGCTTTCCTTTCCCAAGTTCAAAATCGTATTTGTGGTGACATTTCATTTGGTGCTCCAATTTACAGCCGACGACAGTGATTCCAGTGACGATTCAGACTCTGAAGAAGATGATTGGGACGACTGAGTTGCCATGTGTGCTTCGCTGTAGTGCCCTTGGAAAAGCTCCAAAAAGAGAGTGACAGGCGCCCCTGCCGATTATATGTGGCGGCCGAAATCATGTTGCCAGCGCCGTCACCAAGATCAGTTTCGGCTACTGCTTATCAGATGGAAAATAGCCAAGTGTTCTTCTGCCACACCTCTCTATCTGCTGTCTTTGACAACATAGCAGACGATGACATCGTCTGCCACTATGCAACTGGGACCTGTGTCGCGGGCCCACACGACGGTGACCTCGGGGACGGAGATTGCAACTACTGCTTGTGGACACAACGAGAATCACCGTGGAGTTACAGCAGCCTGCGACGTACGAGCACCATATTCAAGAACACCGGCGCCCGCCGCGTGCGTCTCTCGCGAGCGAAGACGACTGTGCCCGGTATCGGAAACAGCTAGACGAACTGATGACGTTTTTGCTCACCAAGGAGGAGAGGGCGGCCTGCCATAACACAGGCAATCGACTACTGCACGACTATCATTTACGTGAATGTGGACGTGACGATTACGCACCTGGATCTGACAAGTGCACTTGTGCTAAGGTGTCAGTGGCAGCGTACAGAGAGTGTGGTGAAACGTATAGGTACGGTGGTTTCATTCCCAGATTGTAATGCTGCAAAGAGATATTGCTGCTGCTGCTGCCGCCTCTGGCACTGTTATTGTTGCGTGGAGGATGTTTCGCACTCCACCTGTTGTTTGTTCTGCCGCGTAACACAACTGGCTGTTCACTGATCAGGTTTTTGTACGTTTCGTTCTTCTAACTTATGTTTTTTTTTGCAGAGACTGATTTACTACTCCCTTTTGTGGTTAGTTTGGGGAAAACTTCAAAGTAGATAGTGTGCACGAAAGTGTAAGATGTGATGATCGATAATTTTGCAAATGCTTTTATGCCTCTTGTCGACACTTTCGCTTTCATTTTGTTCTTGAGAAAGCCTGGAACTTGGGTCTAAGAAGGGTACCTTGTTGACCAGAGACATCAATTATGGTGATTGTACATAATTATCGCGTGTAATAAATTAAAATTGTTTTCTTTCGTATGAAAAGTGTGTGTAGTGTGTGTCAGTGCTTTTTATTTTGCCGTTATTGCTGGTCTTTTTTGGAACAAAAGCTGGAATCCACATAAGAGCAGCTTCAAAATGCTCCGGAAATGTAGGGGTCCCCTGTTGACAAGGCTTAGCAGTCAATGAGAAATTTGTTATTTTCTGTTGATCGTACCCAGAACCACTGCTTTTCTAGGAAACTTACTGTGCTAATTGAGCTATGCAGGAGACCAGCAGGTAAGCAGTGTAAAGGCACAATTCATTAACATCTCACAGGGATGAAACACGTCATCAAACAAGGTCTGTGAGCACCATTAAGTGACCCTTATTATAATAATAATAGAAGTTGTTTGGCTGGTGTTCATTCACAACCAACTTATGTGACATTTGTAGTGTTTGAAGGAAAGATGACGACTTTTAAGGGCTCGTTTTTCTTTGTTAGACACAATATTAATGAGAACTAACAGACAATAATGCCAAGGAAAGTATAGGGGGTGTTACTTGTAGCAACTAGACGGGGGAGAAATGCTCGGGGGATAAAGGCGGAGCCTAGTGACGTCAGCTCGCGAGGAGAAGTCTCCACAAATGCCCCCCACTCACAACGGAGGGGGAGACCAGTGTTACCAGACTACTCCTGCGGCTTGTACCGCCCGTTTCACCAGCTGCTGACGACGATGACCTCAGCTACAGATTAGAGCACTGCACGGGCCCGGCCCGCGTCCGGGTCGGGCCGTCCGAGGCGTTTTCCGGCGAGCCGCTGCGGGGCGGGCCGGACTCGGACCCGCTCATTAAAAGGCGTAAGTCGGGCCTTCGAGCACACGCGAATGTTATGCGTTCCATGGTCTAAGGTATACTGTGCCAAGCTGAAGTGACACGTATATATATATATATTTATTAAGAGCACTAACAATGGGCCAGATCACGGTTGTTCCCATGGGAGGCATAAAGATTTCGGTCTTTTATTCGAGGTTGACACATACGATACATTTCATTTATATTCCTTGGTATTACGTGCCAAAACCACGATATGATTACGAGGCAGGCCGTAGTGGCACCTGATCAATTTCGACCACCTCGAGTTCTCTAACGTGCACCTAAAGATAAGTATATACACGGGTGTTCTTGCATTTCGCCCCCACTAAATTGCGGCCGCGGGAATCGCACCCGCGTCCTAGGACTTAACAGCGAAACAGCTTAACCGCTGAGCTACCACCGTGGGCAAAGCAACATTTCGATGCATGTACACACCGGATTTTCCGTCCGATCGCCCGCTACAAAGCGCATGGCATCATTAATAATCATCATCAACAACTAATATCCTCTAGCGAGCCCGGGTCGGGCCTGGTCATGAACAAGCGCGCCCCGGATTAGTTTAGTAATGAACGCCCGGGCTTGGAACGACGGGGCCGGGCTCGGGCTGGGTACGGTCAAGTACGCCCGGGCCGGGCTCGGGCTGGGTTCGGTCATGTACGCCCGGGCTGGGCTCAGGCTTCATAAAGCGGGCCCGGGCCGTAAAATCCGGCCCGTGCTGTGCTCTACTACAGGTGACCCCAACTGCAGACTGGACACCCACTGCCGCTCTCTGCAGGAGTAAGTGCAACAATGTGGCCAAACAAGAGCCCGGAATTCCGCCATATCCCCCACCGCCGGGGGATCGTTTGTCCTGTCGGGGAGAAGGTCCCCGTCTCCCCCGAGCATTTCTCCCCCGTCTGAATACCCCTTGTTACGATCGGCCCCTGCGCCGAAAAGAAAGCGGCATCGCCTGTCCTTTCAACCGGGCGCCGAAGCGCTGCTTGCCTTGACAATGGTTCAAGTGTTTGATTGTCCTCCCGAGATGGGACGTGAGGCGCCTAGCAGTCCGGCCCATCCGCGTTCGGCCAGACGACCATAATGGTTTCCTGTCGCCAAATCTCTTGACGAGACAGCGGCGTCCGCGCGGATGACTGACAACCACCCCCACTAATTGATCGACAAGGTGCTTCGGAGCTGCAGACCTTTTGTGTCCGAGCGTGGGACCCATCGCCCTACGGCCTTCACATGGCGGGGACCACATGTTACACCCTTTGGTGCAACAGCAGCAGAGTGCGGTGGCCACTCCCCAGTCGACGACGCTGACCTGGGCGAGTGTGGGTGGCACCCTCATTAGTGTGTGGGACGCGATTGGACCGTCCCAACTTGGAGAAATTCCCCCTTCTAGGGATCTGGGGAAAGAGAACCTTCAAAACGAGCCCCCGCGGGCTCTTTCGACGCGCAATCGTCGTCATGTGAGACGAAATCCTCGCCCTGTAGGACGAAATCGTCATGTAGAAACAAACTGCTCGCCCATGTAAATAAAACCTCTGTTAAGTTTGTCTTCCTCCAGCCTCTTCCTCCGGAGTCTCTGGTGCCTCCAAAGGCCGGTCGCAAGGAATCCCAGGTGGTCGGATTTTCCGGAGCCCTCCATTGCGGTGTCCCATCATTTATAATCATATAGTGCTTTTGGGGAGTTAAGCCCGACCACTTGTTATTATGTGAAGGTAGACTGCGATGTCGGAGATAAGCAGTATGATATAACGTCTCTAAACTAGGATTGTCACGGAACGAACATACGTCCATCGTAAAATGGGTCTTGCCGAATTTTTTCATTCAGAATGTTACACAAATATGTTCTTTGAAATATGACGCCGCACAGTTTGGGAGCAATTTCTTTTATTTATTTTTTTCGGAAGCTTGCAGCTTTTTAGGGACAACAAACAAGTCACGCGGAAGCAGAATTAATGGCTCATGCGCGATTCGCTTCCCACAAACAACGCGTTGGCGAGAGGACATTATTACGAAGTACGTGACGTCACAGGTGACGTGCGTTTCGAGAGCCTGCTCAGCGAATAGCAACGTTACGTGCGTAGGGACCCGGGCGCAGCGTTGGGTAACCCGCAGCCCGGGCGCAGCAGACTGCGCATGCAACTCCCCAGCGAAATATAAAGCGCGTGCTCTGACAAAACACGCCACACTGGCACGCAGAGTGCTACTGAATGTCATTCGGGTTGGTCGTTGGTTGGTCCCTCGCTTGAGTTCTCCCCCCCCCCTCCCCCTCTCTCTTTACAACATATCAAGCCAGGAGTGGTGACGCGCAAGCGGCTCTAAAAATACGGTCGCGGCCCGCGCTCAGGTGTGCACCTCGATTCGTTGCACGCCTCCCTCGACACTTCTCTCCCCACCGTCAAACATCTTGCACACATGAGACAAAAGCAAGAACTCGTTCCAGTCCATCGCAGACGGGAGTTGGATGGCGTCGCGTTAGAATCCTAGAGTGCCAGAAGCTGAAGATGAGGTAACCGTTAGAAGAGGCCTAGTGAGTGAGTCACCAATGTAACAGACGACCGCGTGCTTGGTTATAGCTGTCAGAGATTTCGAACTCAAATAGACTCCGTATAACGCGCGCGCGCGGTGTGTTGACACTGAGGTCAGTGGTGTTGACAATGATACGGCCTGCATAGGCAGCTCCACCTGCAACGTTGGAAAAGTCCTCAAGCGAAACAAACAGATCTGACAGCCGTAATCGCCGTTCTTACATTGCACTCTAAAGGTCACCAAACATCGAGCCTCGTGTACGTTCGTCTAACAATAAGCTGCGCGGAGCATCCTCTTGCAAACTTCACTGCACTGTTTTCTGAAATACGAGCTCGAGCTTACTAAAGGACTCAAGGAGCGTGTGTTGGGGGGCTATAGTTGGTAAGACATTAATTTGAAAACTTAAACTGCATTGGGGACGAGACCCCATGGGTAGAGGAAGACATGGACAAACGCAGCTAAAGACCACGAATCAGGTTAACTAAGGACCCGCGAATTCGGAACGCGCGCTTCGAAAGTTCGCAGAAACTCTGGCGCGGAACGTTCGCGCACTCTGTAAAGTGATTCAGGCTGAGTTTAAAAAACAAAAAAAAAAAAACGGTTTCCCCACTCGCCCATCGGGCTGAATCACACGCATTGCCGATGAGGCGAAGCAGCCCAGATAGAGACAGAAAATACCGCACGTGACTCCGTAACCGGCGCTTCGGACGATCGACGGTGAGCCGATAGCCGTTATCGATATGCCGTTCGAATCGCTTCGCCAGCAGAGCGCCGGCGTCAGAAGGAAGCGACTGCTCCAACGCCCAACGCTACGACTCGGCCAGCCGAGGGACGAGATGTCGACGGCAAAGGCACGTATTCACAAACCCTTACTGCCTTACCTGCACATAACTTCGTTTCGATCGTGAACGGGCATCGCTTGAGTGTGTTGCCAAATGACTACATGGTGTACACCCTTGGACTAATTCTAGAGCGGCAGCTAATGCGTGTTACCTGGTCGGATAACCTACTTAGAGATTGAGTTTAGCCTGTTTCGTCTGCCTTCCTTATATACCGCTATGATCACGGCTAGTCGTATGCGCACTCACCCGCTGATATTTTTCGTTATAACGCTTGAAAGACCTTGTGCGTTGTTCACACTTAAATATCGCAAAATAAGACCGTCTTTACTTCTTGGTATGCATCGTCAAAACATTTGATATCGCCCCCCCCCCCCCCACACCCTCCTTGCCCCCTCTCGCCCTTCTTCTTAATCTTCTGCCCGGATCCTGTGGGGCAATTGCCTACAGACCTAAAACATGCCAAACCTGCCGTCAAACAAATATCTACGCAGCAGCTCACCTTTCAGTCGGCAAGGAATACGCATATATGATGGCGGTTATACCTATCTTTCTGCAGGACGAATGAAGCAGGCAGATATTTAGCGTAACAACTAACACCAGAAAATGTGATCTTGTCAAGAAATTTTAGCGAGAAAGCAGCAGATATACTTGTAAGAGCAAAATCTCTCAACTTAATTCTCAGATCACAAGTGCAGCTCACTGTGGACTGTTTTCCGAACTTATACCCACAATTCCAACAAAGGAAGCAGATCGCTTACGCGCGCGGTACTGTAAATCAAGTAGGTTCCTCAGTAAAGCGCGTCATGTTATTGTGTGTTGTCGGACCTATTCTAAATGTATACAGGCTTCGCTGGCAATCGTGCATGTTGTTGCGTCATTTCTTTTAATTGTCAACAATAACAAAACATGCAGCGCCCACTGACTGCCGGATCAAGTGCTAACTGCGCATTTTAAAACTTGTCCTCTCAATACCGAGCACCCTTTTACAATATTTGTATCCAGCAGGTTATGCGCATTAAAATAATGAAAACCGTGTGTACTGTAGCTTCAGCTTAACAAAAACTGTCCTTGCGAGTGCGATATGCTAATTATACACGTACAAGAGCGTTTTAACGCCCCCCGCGACCGAAATTAGAAATTTGCATATCTGCCTGCGCGACATTTATCGGAATTCGCTCGTCTCTTCTTTATTTGTTCGTTCGCAATATCGACAGACGAGACGTGACATTTAGGCTCTCCTTGTCCTGGCGAGTTCTAATCGCGCTTATCGGAGCTTTTCTGATTCAGGTAACATATTTTCCCGCTCTGTTTCCCCAACTGCAGAATATGAGATACCTGCGCGTTTAGCATAACGGAGCTTGGCTGCTGAGTGTCGTACGCTGTGGATATATACATAGGCGTGCGCGCGAGGGTGGGAGCACAGACATGCCAGAAGAATTCTGCCAAGTGTGACTGTCTAGAAACAAGACAGCCTATAACAGTTCAATAGAAACACACCCGCTTACTGCAGTCATTAATACGTTCATTCATCAATTTTAATTAATTGGGCTGCTGACGACAATAATTATAATCTCATTTTGTATCCCCCTGGATGCGTAACTTATATGCAAAGGTGACGTTCGCGTACCTTCCAGCGCTGAATTAAAAAAAAAAACCATAACGCTTAACTTTGATCCCCGTGCACATGCGCTTGTAGCCAAGAGTCGCTAACCAGACTTCTACGTAGCCTTTCAAATTCGCTTGGTAAACGCTCACGTTAGTCAACATGGCCATTCGTCAATTTTTCGCATACAGAGAACGCATAAAATTCACACAAAAACGTAAAAACGTAAGGACATTAAGTGCGAAGCTGCTTAAGCTGTCGGTAACTCGCGCTCCGTTGGAAAAAATTATCATCATGATGAACCGGCGCACGCTGTCTTCATTCTCTGAAGCTGTTTAAGCTATCGGTAACTTGTGCTCCATCGTGAAAAACTCCTCAAGTGGGTGTGCGCCACAGGAATTGGGCAGGCCCCACTGCCGAGTACAGCAGGTGCGAGTGTCAAACGAAAACGAACACGTGAAAAAGAGAGATAGAAAGAAAGAGGTACAAAGAAAGAAGAACAGATAAATAGAGAGAAATAAAGGGACTAAATACATAAAAAGAAGAGAAGACAGAAAAACAGACAGAGAGATAAAGAAAGAGAGGAAGAAAGAGCAAAGGAAAAATAGAGATAAATGAGAAAAATAAAGACATAAAAAGATAAAAAGACAGAAAAAACATAGACAGAAAGACAAAGAGCGAGAGAAACAGAGAGTGAGAGATACAAGGAAAGAGGAAGCGATAAATAGAGAGATAGAAAGAAATATAGAAAGAGAAAGAAATAGGTAGAGTGATGAGTAAGAAAGAAATAGAAGAGAGACAAAAAAAGGAGATACCAGAAATAGAGAGAATGAGAAAATCAAATAGAAACAAGGAAGGCCGCCCATATCCGCTCTTCCTTCAGGCTTGGCACCACCAGTGCGAAGCTTCCATAATGTTTTTATCAATATGCTTTCTATAGATTTTCCACACAAAACTTAATTGCAACAACTGCCGACAAGAAGAGTGCTACCGTGATCACACAGACAGGCTCTAAGTGCGGTTAATTTTTATTTATTTGGATACCCTAGGGGCCCGAAGGTCATTACGGAGAATAGGGGGGGGGGGGGGTTACAAAGTAGTAAAGGACACAGTCACAATGCAAGCAAACTACAGCAATTAAAAAAAGACACTATAAATACAATGCCAAAATGAGAAATATTGCAGTAGATATCAGAATCAGTAGATATCAGCGAAGAAAAAAGGCACGTTTTGCGCAGGCTATATAAATAGATTTCTAGGAACGCGGCATGGTCCGTAACCCCTCGAGCCACGTCGTGAGCCGTGTCAGTCACGGCCGATAGTACACCCGGCGCCTCAGTGTCTCCCGAGAACGAGAATGGAGAAGAGTGGGGGTGCATGATCGCATGACGAGATTTAATGACATCACTACAAATTGCACAGGTGCGTTTTTCCACCACTTCACCAAAAGTTAAGCAAAAAGCAGTCTGCCGACTCGCGGCGATTACAGACCAGAACCTATCCTCGGAACCCCGTGATCTCACCCCTCACTTACCCAGACATATGCGAGACAGATAAATGCAAGAACCGTGGTTCTAGAGCCACTGTGGAGCACATACTATGGGAATGTCGAGTGATAACGAACAATACTGGGGACGCGCAGCCTCTAGCGATCGCCTCCGCTCGCGCTGGGAGGCTGCGTTGCACCGCTCTGCCCTTGACGATCAACTTTGGGCTGTCCAGCGGGCCGAGGAAGCCGCCAGGACTCAAGACCTCCTGGCCGTCACCTAGGCGGGACCTTTTGCCCGTCCCACAAACTCGCAGGACCTTTCATTAAAGTTATTTGTATGTATGTAGGGATGCGGCAGCGCTCGGCAGAGCCGGCAAGATGAAAACAGCACACGGTTTTAGCAAAGTTTTAGCAAAGATGGAAGCACCTGAGTTATCCAGACTAGGTATGTCCTTCAGTGAACTCAATTAGCAGGGCGGTGATAACGAACGAGCACTGAGTGTTCGCATGATCACGGATGCAATGTCTGTTTTAGCCCATTATCATTTGTTTCCTCGAATATTACGCGATCAAGGCTGTCGTTGAGATTTTCTAAAACCGGCACTTCGTTCCAAGATAAGCGAGGCGAAGCCAGACTTTTCTTATCGGCGTTATTTGATCATGCATTTCGTACGTCGTGCATTGCATGGTACGGAGGCTCAGGATCCCAGCTGCAGCTGCCGTCGAATATGTCGCGTTATCACGTAAAGTGCTTTGATAAAGATTACATAATGTATGTGCGAAGGTTCTTCAATTGTTCTGGTTCAGTTGTTCAGGCTATACGCAATGTAAGTCGAATAGATATACAGGGTATCTTCTTTTTACCGATACCGAACTTTAAAAAATCGCCTGTGGCGGCTGTAAGTAGCATAATTGTTGTTGTTACGCTCGACTACACCGAACTGCAGACATTACTTGCGCGAGAGATCCAAATACATAATCGCATAAACAAAAATTCGCCGCTTTTCTTTTTAAATTAGTTTCTCGACCGCACATACTGTAATTTAGGAATTGGAACCCGTGAAATTGCAAGGCGTATCCACTATGAACGAATTTTCGGTGTGACAGTTTCCCAAAGTATACGCAAAAAATACGTGGGCGTTCCAGTTTGCGCTTCGGTGCGCAGAACGGCGCTTTGTTCTAAAAGTAACTGGAACAACATTGCAAGTTTTACCGAAAGCTTGATGGTGTGTATTAAACATCCGCATCATCCTCAGATTTTAATTCCAAGTGGATATGCCTTTAATTCCGAGTAGATAAGCAACTGACATTCGTCAACTGCAATACGTACGGCAATTTAATTATTAGAAAGTTCATTAGTGAGTACTAGTTCAGTAACCGTTTAAATATTTGAATCTTTTGCGCGAGTAATGTCCGCCGTGCTTAAATACCACAATATTGATGTCAAAAGCGATATATTTTTTAAACTATATTTTTGGAAAAGAAAAGGACACACACACACACTGTGTGTGTGTGTGTGTGTGTGTGTGTGTGTGTGTGTGTGTGTGTGTGTGTGTGTGTGTGTGTGTGTGTGTGTGTGTGTGTGTGTGTGTGTGTGTGTGTGTGTGTGTGTGTGTGTGTAGATTGCCGCGTAATATTTACGCGGCAATTATGGCGATGGTGGTGATTATAATAATAAAAGGGGTTTCAGTGTAACAACGCGTAGAGAAAAAACCGGTGGAGAACACGTAGCGAACGAACACGACCCTCCCCCCCCCCACACACACACGTGGGTGTGTGTGTGTGTGTGTGTGTGTGTGTGTGTGTGTGTGTGTGTGTGTGTGTGTGTGTGTGTGTGTGTGAGGGGGGGGGTGTTCATTCTCTACGTGTTCTCCACGGGTTGTGTGTGGGGGTGGGGGGGTGGGGAGGTTTGGGTTCGTTCTCTACGTGTTCTCCACGGGTTTGTTCTCTACGCGTTGTTACGCTGAAACCCCTTTTATTATTATAATCATCACCATCGGCATAATTGCCGCGCCATAATTATTTCATAAAAATTTCCATAATTATTTCAGTCATGCGTCACTAGCAGAACCGTAGCCGGGGAGGGCGGAGGGGGGGAGTCTAGGGGAGTGCCCATTTTGATAGGGGGTGTAATAAATACTGAAAAATAGGTGGTATCCTCAAATAGACAAATAGCAGGTGTCCCCACCCCCCGCATGAATCAATTCCTGGCTGCGGGCCTGGTCACTAGGGACTCACCTTATGCATGGAAATATGCCAGTTACATCGCAATGTCTAATTCTCTGCAACCTCTCATTACGTCTCCATTCTTTTTCCACACAATCCCCCCTTTTTTTCTTCTTTTCTTTTTTTTATGAATAACAGCTTATCTTGTTTACGCAATATACTACATGACCCTCTATCGCTTCGAGCTAGAATATCGATTGCACCCGTTTTGTCTCTGACCCAGACCGGTGCTCTTTTCCTTTTTCTTTCTTTCTTTCTTTCTTTCTTTCTTTCTTTCTTTCTTTCTTTCTTTCTTTCTTTCTTTCTTTCTTTCTTTCTTTCTTCTTTTCTTTCTTTCTTTCTTTCTTTCTTTCTTTCTTTCTTTCTTTCTTTCTTTCTTTCTTTCTTTTTGCTTCTTGACGTTAAGCCTATTATTTTTCGTTCTGTGACCCAGTGGACTGTTTCTAGCTTCTCAAGCTCCTCTGCCTTATTAGAATTTCCACGTGATGGATTTGTACTGATGCAGTTCAATTATATGTATACACGTTTTATGGGACATGGTAAGATGCACAATAATCATGAAAAGGCCATATGCTTGCCGTGTATACGCACCGACGCGTTAATGTATGTCTGTTAATTTCTTTCTCGTGATTTGGTTCGAGATTTATCATGGAACAATGTAGACTCCCATAACTCCGAGAGACTGGCTATAAGAATCAAACAGTTATATTGCATTATGAGCCCCTGCAACCAGTTTCTGTCGTCTCAGTAGCCTTTATGTAAGTAACCTCTCGTTTAGATAGCAGCGTCATGGTCGTCTCTTGCTGTTCTATCTTCTAGGCATCTGGTTACATGTTCTTCAGTAACATTTGCCCGCGGGCTAATTGGTGATGCATAGTTCATAGGTATACTGCACAAACATAACAAGAAAACCAAGGAAACACAGAAGACAGCGTGTTTTCTTCGAGGTTTTCTTGCTATGTTTGTGTTGTTACACCGAAGAAGTAGTCACATGCCATCATGGCAGCGACATGATTACAAAAGAAAAAAAAAAGAATGGGGAAGGCGCTTCAGCCTGCATCGAACCCGAAACCTACAGTTCCGAAAAAAAAAAAAAGGCACGACAATTTCGTGCCACCGCATTTTGCAATGCCCAGTCGGAAGAAATCCCGTTTTCTGAATATGCGAGGCGAAATGAAGCGGTTGTAACGCGTGGCATGGAATGGCAATAACCTTATTATGGTCCAGGGAAACTATAGGGCCCGAGGGCAAGGCCCCTAGGCTAAGCCTGTGGTTCCGCCCACGTAGAGGCACCGGTAGGCCAAGGGCTTTCCCGATGTCGTGAGTTCTCCGGACGGCCAGGAGTTGATAAGGCGTGAATTCTTCTGTATACCGTAAGATAAAAACAAAGAAGAAATACATTCGGTGGTAATATAGCGGTAAACGCGATAGGAACGCCTCAGCATTACATTTATAGCTAGCTCTATAATTACCCTAAGTCGCCTTGAAACTCAAAATCAGCCAGCACAAGTCAGCATTATATAGCCGAAGGTAGCCAACAATGGGCTACAGTTAATTAGCACATAGTGCTAATTAACTGGCCGGTGTTGGCTATAGCCAACACCGGCCACCGTTGCTGATTTTAAGCGGATAAATACGGTAAGCAACCGGTTGGCTTCGCACAAGCTCGTCCACTTCCTTTAACTTTGTCCCTCTTAATGCTAAAGCTTTAGAAAAGGTTGCAGAGGATCTTCAAGCATATTCCTTGAGAGATGTAGAATTGTGCTTATTTAGCACAATTCTACACGCGAGCCGAGTATCGCTGCTACGACGCCATCTGGGTGCGCGCTTTCGTCAACCAGTCAGGAAACGCGCCCTCAGCTACAGATGCTTGCTGGGCACTTGCTTTCCGGACAGGTCACGTGCTTTCGCCAACATAGTCAAGTAACGCAATCGCGTTAATAATGAATTGGTGAAACGTTTTTACGAGAACGACAGTGCCTTAGCGCGTGAGTGAGTGAGTGAGTGAGTGAGTGAGTGAGTGAGTGAGTGAGTGAGTGAGTGAGTGAGTGAGTGAGTGAGTGAGTGAGTGAGTGAGTGAGTGAGTGAGTGAGTGAGCGAGCGAGCGAGCGTCCGTGCGTGTGTGTGTGTGTGTGTGTGTGTGTGTGTGTGTGTGTGTGTGTGTGTGTGTGTGTGTGTGTGTGTGTGTGTGTGTGTGTTGTGTGTGTGTGTGTGTGTGAAATTTATTTCCGTCCAGAGAAGACGCAGGCGTGACCCCACGCCTTTCAAATAATTGGCGAAACGCGCTAACGTGGGAATAGCTGCGTTAGCGCGTTTTGCCGATTATTTCAAAGGCGTGCGATTCGTGCAACACTCAGCAACTAGACAATTCACAGCTTATTTATACATTCACTGTCAAAAGATTTGTATCGTCGCAGTGTCCTGGCAGTACGCAGAAAAGGCTGGGCGGTTGAAGCAATACACGACGATAGCGTGAAACGTGCACACGGGCACGTTTGCACGCGACATCAGCGTTAAGAATGACATAATTGTTCTTTTACTTTATTTGACAGATAATTGAGCTGATATATCTGCCTCATTCTTTTAGGTCTGTCATCCTAATCCTATTTTCGCACTGTTTTCCAAAGTGATTGTTTTTGCTCTATCTCTCCTAGCTTTAGTGTTCTTTTTTTTACATCTGCTTTGTCCATTGTGGCACCCTTTAATCAGCCTTCGAGGTTTTTTTTATTACTATTATTCTGTCTAATCGCCGCTATACGGCCAACGAACGAAAGCACGTGTCTGCTTCCTGATATTTTTTATTTTGTTCAAAAACTCGCGGTATGATTTGTCGCCCTCTCCTATACTGTGCGCATCCGCTGCTTCGAACATTCTTACAAGTGAATCTTGCCGATGTTCTACCAAGTTTAGTGGTGTCTGCTAATTTTGCATTGCCTCCCTATTTGCAAGGATTCATGCGTGAAATGTACGAATCAGTGTGTTTTCTGTCAGTCAGATTCTCCAATGATTATTCGTTTTCTAACTCAAGAAAATGTCTATATATAACGATATATTAGATATGGTATTTCCAGTACCATCGTGCCGCTCACTATATATTGGATTGCCTGGACATGACGTGCTTGTGCGTGTGAAGAAGATGCCTATTCCGCCAATATCCAAGACATGTTTCTACAAAGGGCACACAGAAACGCCACCTGTAAAGGCCTGGTTAAGCAGCAAAGGCGTCTTTGTATCTTCAATTAATTGTCGCCTCTGTGAAGTTCCAGAAACTACAGAACATTTTATCAGCTGTAAGGATGCTATCCTCTTTTGGGACGTCCTACAAAGGGCTTTTAAAAAACAAATTTATTTAAATGTAAACGTTGTGGACACACTCCGTGTCTACTCGATCATATGTTCTGACTGTGCCCCAACCACGGGGCCTCGGATCTCACCCGTGAGGAGGACTGGAGTCGGCGTATAACCAGTGAAGTCCTCCAAGATCAACTCCTGGCCGTCCGGAGAGCTCACGCCAACGGGAAAGCCTTTGGCCTACCGGTGCCGACGTGGGCGGAGCCACCGACTTAGCCTGGGGGCTTTGCCCTCGGGCCGTAGTTTCTCTGGACCATAATAAAGTTCTTGCCGTGCCATGCCATTTAAATTCTTATAGCATACGTTATCTCGTGCCACCCAAAAGGAATTCTATGCCTGTCGACATGCTCTTGCTAATGGGTATGCACAATTTATGGAAAACTCGCATGTTAGACAGGCACGCGGAACCATTTGTATCATCACGGATGCATTTCATACAAATGGCTGTACAGCTAAAAGACTTAACAGCTACAGTTCCAGCCGGACTGGTATCCGCTGTTCATGAAATGCACTGCTCCGATTCCTTTTTAGAACACAACGCTATTTGAAACCTCTCGCTGTGTAACGCTCCTTGTGCGCTTATAGAGGCGGCATTGAATATTATGTACGCTACGTATATGCATTAAGAGCATTTGTAATAAATGCCATGTAAGAAAAAAAAACGCAATGCCGTGGCTCTGTGGTAGAACACCTGGTTGTCACGCAGACGGCCTGGGTTCGATTGTCACTCGAACCTAACATTCTTATAATTTATTTTATTTGCATCTTTCTCGATTTTTCGGTTACGGACAAGATGATTTTTCGCTCACAACCAACGTTGCCGACACCGACGCCGGAATTTCTGCGAAACCTTCTCTTTGACACTATCGCGTTAAAAGAGTTCTTGAAAAGCGCAGCGCGATCATAAAACATGACAGGAAGAAACACACAATCACATCACAAGCGCTGTGTTGTGTGTTTCTTGTCCTGTTTTATTCGCGCTGCGCTATCTATTGAAGATCTATGAACCACTCTGCCAAATTACAGCCTTACGGCGGTTTAAAAGAGACTCTAAAAGGAGTTGAGGAGTGCGCAGCGTGCGATGAAACGGAAAAATGAGGGGCGTAACTTCAACAGACAGCTAGGAAGGTAACATAGTGCATCAGAGAACAAACAGGAGAATCAGAGAGTCTGGTTGATATCATAACAGAAAAAAAAGTACAGCTGTGCAGGCCACGTAATGCGTAGGTCAGATAAGCAGATGTTTGTTAGAGTGAAATAATGGGTACAAAGCCAGGGACGGGAAGCGCAGGCGATCGAGGACACAGATAATTAGTGTTATAAAGCTAGTAAGTGAATCACCTTGCGTAAGACAGGGTCACTGGGAGTTTGTTGGAAGCGTTCCGTTTTGCTGGGGCATTAAAACAGGCTTACCATGATGATGATTATTATAATGATTTAATTGATCCTATTACTCTTTTAAGGGATGCAGACACTGTTTCTGCAAAACAAATATGATTAAGAAGTTCGACACCTTCGATGCCCAGTAATCAACATGGCCTGTAAAATGGGCCGCGTGCACGAAGTTTATATTTCGACAACAGCTGACCAAAGGTTTGAGGACATGCCCTGCAGATTTAATACACACTTGTGTTCTATTGGCCGTATAACGTAAACATTCTGCGGTAGATCGGTTCTCTCGAATGTCCGAATAATATTTTATGGTTCACCCTCGTGTTAACGTTATCCTGATATACATCTCCACTGGTGTACTTATACTGTCCCTTATCGTCCTCCTCTCCCTCTTTCAGACTAGGAGAACGAGGCCGGCGACCTCGGCTGCCTGCGACATCACCCCGCCGAGCTTCATGAGATGGAACAGCGGCTACAGCACGTGGTTCGACCGAGGCTCACCCGAGAAGTCACTCTCTTCCTTCGAAATAGGTTCGTTTTACTCTGCTTTATAGATGTCCACACAAAATCTACTGTTTCTTTTTTTTTAACAGCACTAGGAGGAGGACAGAGAAGGAGCGAGCGAAACGACACTTTGCGCTGTACTGTAAGGTAAAGCGTACTGCACTGAGTCGTGATTTCTTCTTTGTCTTGATCCTATCGCTCTTATTGTATTGAAGATGAGTGACGGGACTAGCAGATGCTTCCACTTTAACAGGTTCCATTTTGTAACCTCCTTTTGCAACGTGACACTTTCCGAACGTGAGTGTTATCTGCTGGATAAACCACTCACCTTCCATTTCCTTTCTACCCCCTCAACTCCCTTCGCTTGTGCAAAGGTGCTGCTATAGGATAAGCTCCCGCATATAAAACGAAAAAAGTCATAGTGTCGCCCCAAGGGCGACACAATGAATGCGACAGCAACAAGTTTGAATTTTATACTAAGTAAGGCTAGCAACACAAAAACGCTGCCGTATTGGAATACATCCGCTCCAGCGAGCGAAGCGGTTTTCGTGCTGTCTGTCGCTTCAACGCGAAGTAAGCGTTGAGAGCACAGCACCTTTAAAGGTACGAGCCGTCTTTTGATCTGTGTCGAGATAGCACGCGCGACTGCGCCCGTTTGATCAAGGTTCGCATTGTGTAATAGCGCGAAAACACACAGGGAAGTGAGACGACACGGGCGACATAGCGCCTGCGTCGTCTCACTTGCCTGTGTCCCTGTGTGTTTTTGCACTATTACACAATGCGTTCATACCAACTATCTCGGCTTTCCTAACTACAAAGTTCGCACTTGCTTCCCGAGCACGCAGAACGCAGATCTCTCGATTTCGTGTGTGCAATCTCGGCAGTAACGCCCTCCCACTTCCCTCACAGACGACGCCACATTCATGGAGTGCCTCGTCAACGACGTGGGCAGCCCCGACGACAGCCTTCGGCGACCTTTCCTGGCCAGGACTCCCCCCAGGCCCGAAGTGGTGGTCTCCGCCGCCCTGACGACGTCGACGCCGGCCTCCCAGAGGTCTAAGAAGAAAGTGACGTTCGCCTCTTCCAACGCGGCGGTGGCGGCGGCGAAGGCCAAGGCGAGCTCGATGCCAGACCTTCTGGAACCACCGGTCCCAGCGGCGCCGTGCATCAAAGTGGATGAACAACCGGAGTCCAAGACCAGGGCCAGGAACTCGTTCGTGTTCTCGGCGCTCAGCAAGATGCCGTTTACGACAAAGCGTAGCGGTTCATTTGTGGAAATCGCGCCGTCCACGGTCGACCAGCGATGAACGACTGTTTTGTGGCAGTGTCCGTGTACATAACAATCATGCGTGCCGCGTGGGACTTCGTAACACGTGTACAACTTTCGTTACTAGGCTTTACAAATAAGCCGGTCACGAGTTGTTTTATTTTTTCTTCGAGTACCTTGCCGAATGCCGGATCTCTCTATTAATGCGTAAGTTAATTGCCAGGAGGAATGTTGTTATTCACTATGCTCTCTGCAAACAAAATGACACGTGAGCACACAACAAGGGGTGCTTTTCGGAAACTACGAAAGCTCACCTGTTTTTTTTTCTTCGACAGATGCTGTGGTCATCGCTAAATAATATTGCGAAGATATCCTTTAGCAACATTCCCGAGTTTTGTGCACCGTCGTTGGACTGTATAGCTCTGTGTAGTCGCCGGATGTGACGTGAACAGGTGTTTTGTCGCGATGTCAAACGCCGTCTCCTCTGGTATAGAACAAATGGCTCGCGGTAAGCGGTAACAGAAACTTTAAATCAGAAGCATCCTTTTGACTTCCTAGGTTCTTTAATAAAAACGATAAATACACATGTCGGTGGTTGGCGTTGAGTCAGCGTATCCCAGCGCAACGTCCTATTGTTATACCCATTAGGTGGTAAACTCCCACGCACATAACAAATCTTAGCGATCCTTTTTGAGACGATTAGCACTTGGAGACTATGTGACATTGAACCGTCTTCGTGATCGATTCAGGTAAGTGACAGAGGAGAAGCATAGGCGTCGCATGTTGTGTAATGCTACAAAAGTGAAAGTTATTCATGCTTATAGCTATTAACCATATATACACGCATGCAACGAAGTTCACGCGCGGCAGACATGTCTCGCTGGTACACCTTCTCTGGACTGCAGCCTTACGGCGTTCAACGAGCTCCACAATACGAACGACGTAACGGCGACAAACTGAACGAAACAGAAAAATGTTCTCGGCTCGTCCTCTGATGCTTGCGCGGCATTAGCGCTATAGATCACGTGACCCCTCAACGGAAGACAAGTGGGCCGCGTATTCACTCAGCCGTGCTCTTCCCGCACGCACGGCTCGTAGAGCAACTATGGAAAAAAATATAACCTATGAGGCGCTGCCTAGGCGTGCTCAGCCGTGCAGACTGCGTATGCGCGGCCGCACGTGGGGCAGTACGGTGACGCTGGCGGCAGCATTGCGAACGGGCCCAGCTCGGTGCCAATATAGCTACAGTCGCAAACTTTAACATATGCACCGCGGATGCTGTTCTTGGGCATCGTCAAATTCTGTCGTATTGTCAAATACTTTAATGCTGGCATTTCGATGCACTTAGGAAGGCTACAGCATCCATGGGAGCTAATCAGGGTTGAAAAGACGGCGAATGCCGTAATATGTGCGCTGAACTATAACACATAATGTCCCGCAGTTTCCGGGTGTTTATTTTATTTTATTTTTTCAACGGCACCTATTCCCACGAGGGTTTTATTCGGATACCAGTAGTGGTTCTTCTCCAGAATATGTGGGGTTCTTGAAAGGTACCGAAGAGTCACGGGCTCATACAAGACAAGCCCTCTTGTCGAAACGTCGGCACCAGCAGACCCCCTTTTACGAATTTTTCATCACGGGCTCATACACAGCTGCATTTACTTATGAGACTAACCAAACAAAATTAAGATATCTTTGTATTCAGTAAATGTCTGAAATATATACGCACAATCAAGCATTCGTTGTCTGGTGGTCACCCGGGAAATTCAGAAGTGGGCTTCTCCTCACGAAGATACCTCATGTGGAAAAGCCAGAGTTGACGGCGACTAACGCATACGTGCGTACAAGTTCGAAACCATGCGGCGTGCACGTGCAGGTAAAACAGCTCACATGAATATCGAATGAAACACAAAACAAAACCCAGAACAAAGAGAGAGAGAGAGAGAGGAAGTTGGAAGAACAGTTGCTTGGGCTAGTTGGTGATTTGGCATCGACATATTTGAACAGCGCAAAAAGAACGAAGACAGAGAGGGTACACAACACAGGCGCTACGTCTAATAAAAAAAATAACAACAATGAACCATATGCTTGTAGACATCCGTGCACTGTAAACAATTGAACAGTTGACTCATTTTATTTCCTTCCACTGCAGGAAGTCGATATCGGTGAGCTTCGAGCAGGCCGTCAATCTGTTTCTGCATAAAAAAAAGGAGAAAAGCATACAAGCCGCTGCTTTTCTGTTTACCTTGTCTTTGACTTGCGGTACCTCTTAGTAATATCACTTCACTTTTTTTTCAACCTTCCACCCAATGGCCGTAAAGAAGCTTTAAAGTTCGTTATTTAGGCTTCTTTTTTTCTCTAGTTTTTGTCTTTTTGGCTTTCTTGCTTGCGGTTAACAAATGAAATTTCAGCCAGGGTTTTACGTTATTTTCTACGCATATGGACGGCATCCTTTCTTCAGAATGAATAGAACGCTTTGCAATAGTTTCGCGAATATCGTTTACATAAATGTGCGTGCTGGACCCCTATAGAAATAAGTTCTATCTTATTAGTATCCCACTGTACATGGTCGCGTTAACGAGCAGCAGTACGCTAAGAAAATGCAGCACGCACAAACTTATGATTTCTTTCAATAATGTATGCAATAAATAGCACCTGTTTTGAATAGTCCACCTCACTACAAACGAAGCGATGTCTACAGTATGAAATGATGCGGTAGGTTCGCATAATTATTCTATGTTGCAGCTGGTATGATGACTTACCCAGGTCTCTCGAGCCTGAGTGCACTGGGTTGAATTTCCCGAATGGCGTCGCTGTTAGCACATATTACATGGGCTAGCGTCGTCTGCCGTATTGTCCTAAGCTGACCTGCGCAGAAGCACACACACACATTGATGATGAAAATATGAAGCTGGTCGATTCATTTCTTTAGTACAAAGCTGCACTTCAACTATAAAGGTCACCTCCGTCAACCACTGGAAGAGGACTGCGCGATCACTTCAAGTACTGGATGGGTTACTTTAAATGTAGTGAAATATGTAAACATTTTCAAGCTGTTTGCCATCTTTTTTTTTTCTTTTTAAGGCAAATGCCTTAGATGCCTCATAAAACACGAAAATTGACCGTCGGCGTCAACACGAATGATGAAAAAAAATTATCAAGTTATGACGTCACCCAATGACATAACAGGTCAAAAAATTTCTTTCGTGATCGTGACGTCACACTGGCGTCATATAACGTGACGTCACACGGTGACGGCATCACGTGACATCCTCGCTTGGTCAAAGGTGGGCCGCTCTTGGAGATACTACAATAGAGAAGATGGTTATCGCCTTCGAGTCGTCCTAGGCGAATGCATAAGGGACCGGACAACTTTTTTTGTGTGTGTGTGTGTGTGTGTGTGTGTGTGTGTGTGTGTGTGTGTGTGTGTGTGTGTGTGTGTGTGTGTGTGTGTGTGTGTGTGTGTGTGTGTGTGTGTGTGTGTGTGTGTGTGTGTGTGTGTGTGTGTGTGTGTGTGTGTGTGTGTGTGTGTGTGTGTGTGTGTGTGTGTGTGTGTGCGTGTGTCGCGCGTTAAGGTCTACGCATAAGGTGTGAAGCGCGTGTTGTAATACAGTGATTGCTTGCCCGGAGTGAAAGAACCAGCCTGTCCGCCGTGTTCGTAGTAGAACCTGTCTCCATACTTGAGCCGCCGGAACATGGGGCCGATCAGGCAGGCGAACGTGGGTCCCACCATGGACGCAGGCAGCGTGCCCTCCGCCAGGCCAGCAGAAAACAGGTCCACGTCCCTGACGTCACTGTCGTGCATGACACCGTAAACTTCTTTATGACATCACGTGTATTCTATAAGATCACAAGATGGCAGGGTGGGTTGCGGCACGTGACAAACACTCGATTGGGGAGGAAATCACTAGGGAGCTTTCGAATAGCGTACGCTAAGTTAGCTTTAGCGTTTGTGGCCCGCTGTTTCCGTCACTTAACGGGAGCCCGCAAGCGGTTAGCGTACGACGCATGCGCAGTTGCGCGAAAAGCCAACGCGAAGCTTTGCGTACACTATTCGAAAGCTCCGATAAGTACTTAGCCTCACCGCGAGAGCGCAACTCTATCGCATGAGACATATACTGACGTTAAGTACGCTCCCTTAGAGGGACACATGCGAAGGTCCAGTCGAATCGGGCTCGCGGTTTTATTTTGGCCGCTTGAGGAAGCAGGTGATGTTCATGTGTCCGTTAAAAATGGAAAAAGAGCAATATCGGTCGGTGATTCAATTTTTGTTTTTGGAAGGGAAATCGTGCAGCGAAATCAAAGAGCAACTGGATGCCGTCTACGGTGAGTCTTCTCCTTCGTTGGCAACCGTAAAAAATTGGTTCGATTAGTTTAAACATGGTCGCACGTCGGTTTTTGATGAGCCTCGCCCAGGGGCCCCGCAAACGGCTACCACGGCCGATAACGTGGCAAAAATCCACGACCTCGTATTGGCAGACCGCGGACTGAAGGTGTGCGAGATAGCTGAGACAGTAGGCATCTCAAAAGACCGCGTGGGTCATATCCTGCATGAAATTTTGGGCATGAGAAAGCTGTCGGCGCGATGGGTGCCGCATTTGCTCACTCCGGACAACAAGCGCGTCCGTGAGGCCACTTTAGAGCAGTGTCTGAAGCTGTTTAAGAATAATCCGAAGGAGTTCTTGCGTCGGTTTGTGAGCGTCGACGAAACATGGATCCACTGGTACACACCAGAGACCAAAGAACAGTCGAAACAGTAGACTGCACACGGAAAACCTGCTCCGAAGAAGGCGAAGACTGTCGCATTGGCCGGAAAGGTGATGGCCACCATTTTCTGGGATTCTCAAGGTGGGATCTTTGTCAACTACCTTGAGAAGGGCAAAACGGTGACAGGGGCCCTACTACGCTGAATTACTGGGCTGATTCGACGGCCGAATTGCGAAAAAAAACGGCGACATTTGGTGAAGAAAAAGGTGCTCTTCCACCATGACAATGCTCCAGCTCACACCTGCGCCGTCGCCATGGCTAAGTTGGTCGAACTAGGCTTCGAAATGGTGCCCCATCCAGCGTATTTTCCAGATTTGGTCCCCGAGTGATTTCTTCTTGTTTCCAACTTGGAAAAATCACTCGCCGGACAAAAATTTGAGGTCGAATGAAGAAGTTATCGCCGCCACAGAAGCCTACTTTGCAGCTCAGGAGAAAACGTATTTTTCTGACGGGATCAAGAAGTTGGAGGATCACTGGATCAAGTGTATAGAGTTGAAAGGGGACTATGTTGAGAAATAAGTCGACACCATTCCAAAATTTTCGTTTTCTTTGAAGGCTAAGTACTTATCGGACCGCCCTCGTATGTGCTCGCTTACGGAGCAAGCAATACAACCATGTAAACACGGAAAAGTAGACATGCTAGTTATGGCGTGGACGCAGCCAAGGGAAGGTCGAGTCATCTTATTTTATGCTGACTGTGCACGATCTAATTTAACTTGCTTCTGCGATTATCGAATTCTTCCTTTTAGCCTCAAAGAAAGAAAGAAAGAAAGAAAGAAAGAAAGAAAGAAAGAAAGAAAGAAAGAAAGAAAGAAAGAAAGAAAGAAAGAAAGAAAGAAAGAAAGAAAGAAAGAAAGAAAGAAAGAAAGAAAGAAAGAAAGAAAGAAAGAAAGAAAGAAAGAAAGAAAGACTGCAAGGTTTACATTCACAGATATACACAATAAAGAGGACGGGAGAGTCGCTAAAGCGTGTAATAAAGACCTGGGAGTTCTCCTGTATTTTTTATTGTTCTTTTTTTCATCCACGCGTTGTAAGACTGTCAAAACACCCGATACTCGAGCAGCCTTGAACGATACAAGCGGTACAATAGACGCAGACTTACGCGTAGAGGCCGGCATAAAGCTCCGCCGCGTCCCTGGGCATGAGCTTTTCCAGGTGTTCGAATGCATTCAGGCGGACGTCCGGTGAGCAGTGGTGCACGTAGTCGACGTAGGGTCGCACTCCGTGATCGCGACCCCGCTGTATGTCGAATGCGAACAGGTCGACGCCGAACGGATCGGGGCCGTCTGGGAACCGGAATGCGTGCCTGGTCACAGCGTACGTGCCGTACCTGCGCGCATGGGGTACTCGCTGTTTTATATTTGCACCCATACGGCAAATATAAAAGGGACGCACACATAACGCTACATATGCGGGGCCCATAGATGTGCGCAGGGTTCCCTATCAAGGGGGGGGGGGGAAGCCTACCCCTCTCCCGTGCGCACGTCTATACCCTTTCTTGTGCGTAGTCTAAGTGGTGATCGTGTGATATCTATAACATCATCTAAAGCAACAGTTTCAGTTAATCAGTTTTCTTCGTCACGTTTGTTTTCCTACTACCTCAGTAGTATTGAAAATCACTAGAAAGAATAAGTAAAAAAAGCTAAATTGATTAATTTTAATAAATTGATTAATTTTAAGAAAGGAAAGAAGGGAAGAGAAAAAAATAAATTTACTGCGACACCATAATCGTGGTCAGCAGTATAGAGGCGTTGGAAAAAAAAAGTACAGGACGTAGATAAACTATATAGAAGGGGTCTATTTACATATGTACAACTCAATTTTTAACCTAAGGGTTTATGTCAAAACCTCTTTAGTCGTGCAATGTAGAAGAATACATTGTGCCACTTTACTTGTGAAAGCCGTAATCTTATAGTGACAGATGATGTACTGCAGGGTATCAAGAAGTGATATCAAGGATCAGTATTCTCTAACGCTAATTGCAATTCCCGTGAAACAAAGCATCTGCGTCACATCCGGATATCGAAGCTACGACTTTGTGCTCATCAGCAGAATGCCAAGCACGGCCACTACCATCTATGTTGTAGCGTAACAAAATTCGTCGGTGGGTTCATAATCTTAAATACCGAACAGCGCGGATTCGACATAAAACAAAGAAAAAAAACAATGCATCAGTGTTCTTTCTCTGTCCTGTGCTGAATCTGCGTATCCGGTATTTAAGATAAGTTGCAGCAATTTATTTTGTCATATACCTGTCTTTCGTGTGCGGTCCGTACGCGTTACAATTATATGCATTTTTTTCAGTGCAGTGATATCGCGCAGGAAACAAATATCGCGACATCTCCTAGTGAAGCAGCCTTGCCTGTCAATCTTCTGAGGCGGCTTGCGCAACCTGCTGGCCGTGACGGCATCGATGACGTCAGCATCGTAGAAAGCGAAAGGGTTAAACCAGTTGAGTCGCAATGGTAAGTATAACTTGCGCTTGTCGGGCAAATATAATCTGAAATAACAACGACAGAATCAAGAAACACGCGTGCTACATCGGCCCCTTTTGCTCAAGCAGAATGAAATATAACACGCCGATGTTATGTGGTGCAGTTAAATGTAAATATTTCGCGACCGCTTTCACTGTTACGCAAATGCTACTCTGCAACGACGGCAAGCGTCCTTCGCTTGCCGTTAGTTAACTCGGTTAGTTGTAATGAAACACCCACCTTGTACGAGCTAAACATTCTTTTTTTTTCATTATTCAACGTGCATGAGCGGTTTAGACACAACATGTACAAGGCCGACACACACACACACACACACACACACACACACACACACACACCACACACACACACACACGCACGCACGCACGCACGCACGCACGCACACACACACACACACACACACACACGCACGCACACACACACACACACGCACGCACGCACGCACGCGCGCGCGCGGCGGCAGGCCACACACACACACACACACACACACACACACACCACACACACACACACACACACCACACACACACACACACACACAGGCGTGCGCGCACAACCTTGGAAAGGAATATTCTCCTCTTAGGCGAAATTCATGTAGTCACATTGCTGTGTATTCATGCTACGTTAAGTCAAAGGGATAACTGTACCGCAATGCATATTGTACTTCTTGTTGGTGAACCAACTAGACTGGTGAACCATTATGCGCTCTTTCAGGTTATAAAATGACAACGTAAGACTTTATAAAACTGCGAAGCATTGGATTACGCACTAACGTATCTTTCTATTGGAAAAGTTGCAAAAGTCCACTTGTAGTGCCGTCGCATTACTACGATGTAAACGATTAACTGCATACTGCAAAGAAAGCCGACGGAACAGTGACGTTCAACTTTTCCTTTCTCGATACCAACAACTCTGGGCCTTCTTCTACTATATTTCAGTTGAGAAGCGTCGTTAATCATCGCATTTCTCATATTTACTTTTCTGTTATTACAGCGGTGCATTTTCTCCAAGAGCAATCAGTTTTCGTTAACAAAGTTTAAAAAAGAAAAGTTTTTCCAGCGTTGTTTCCTCAGCATGAGTTGTCGCGCTGCACCTTACGCATCTGTGTTAAGGGTGATGCACGCTTTACAGGAGCAAAGCTCGAGTCTGGAAAAGGTGGGCAGCGAAACCGACTTGCTGGCGCTCTTATCGAAACAACGCACGCGCACCACGTCAACTAAGCAGAGTCATAACTATTATATTGACGTCTCGTCTAGTATTTTCACTCACGTCTCATTGTCAGCGTCGACGAGTGAATGACCCAGCCGAAGCGCCGCCGTTGTGAACTCGTTATAGACAGTAGCGTCCACTGTGGCGTCGTATGTGGTGTAACCCTCGCGTAAGGGACTAAGTTGGTTCCGTTTCACACCTTCAGGGCCCAAGAGTTCTTTTAGGAGCTCGTTATAAACGATATGCTGCAAACGTGCCTCCACAATTCTCCTGCAATGCACACATTGGACGCCGGGGTTTCAACATCAAGGACAACTCAACATCAGTCTTGTCATTTTAAGGCGAGAGCCTTGGATGCGTCATCAAGCGTGAAAAGTGACCGACGGCGTCAGCACGAGTGGTGCAAGAAGTTGTTATGTGATAACGTCAACGTACGACGTCTTTATTACGTCACACATCATCAAAATTTGTGACGTCACTGTGACGTCACATGATGACGTCATCACGTGACGTCCTTGGTCAAACGTGGCCAGATACCGGAGGTACTACAAGACCACGTGAGATTAAGAAAGCTTTCGAGGGGGAATATATTATTGATATATTATTATTCATGTTACATTAATATTGTATTAATAATGAATCTATTATTGTTTGTTTTCTTTTGTTAGCGTTACAAGAACTTCGAAAAAATCGCTCGTGGGTTGTAGCGTTATTCTTCTCCCTAAGCGATCCGACCATTTCAAAATGCGGACATTATTTGCACAAGAAATTAAAATCCACATTCGACTAATTATTGAGCTGGTGTTAATTAACGTCTACAGCAAACACTTCTAGCAGATAATGCAATTTGCAAATTGTAGTGAGTGAGTTTGCAAAGCGCGTCCACTAAGAAAGAAACCTGAATGATAACAATTTAGACATATACACGCTGCCAAACTGTGCAACGGAATACACAGGCGTTCCAGCCGATGAGAAAAAACATGTTTTTAGGTATGTTTTTTAAGACAGTGTTTTGTTTTGTTTTTTGCCGCAATTGTGACGGCGCTTGCCACCATACTCGTGCTAATGTTAATATTATTTCAAGACGTACGCGCAATCAACAGGTCTAAGATTACGAATCAGTTTGCACAGCATCATATCCCATTGTATGCACCACATTACTTTTACGTTGAACGCTACCTCCTCACCTCGAGACTTGAAATAGTCGTTCGTCGTCCCAGTGAGGATTGATCTGTGCCATTTTTCTTGCGACGCGGTTGTGTTCCCTAAACCATATCGTGTGCATCAACAGGAGACCAGAGTTCTGGTTGATCCTGCGATCTCCTGTGAACAAGCAGACGTAAAACAGATGTTACATAAACAATAAAAGGAAATTAAGGATTTAGACATACATATATACCAGCACTGAAAATCAAACGGAACGGAGGAGGAATCGTGCGGGTAACACAACCCGCTAGCCCAGAGAGGGAACTAATGAAGTGCACATAGTGAAGAGAGACTACTGCCCCAGAAATAGAACCCATAACATGCGGTATAACAAGCGCACTAATTGTTCCAGAGTAAAGTTTCACGTAGTAAATTTTATGAAGCAGTTCCCTCTTCAAGTTTTTCACAATTTTGCAATAAAACAACTTCCATAACATAGGGCGACAATACTAGACAATACTTCTCTGGAAATACATATGAATGCGGAAGTGCTCACACTGAAACCATCTGAATAAAGTTTGTTGGCATTTAAAAGAAAAGGACACATTGTAGTTGGCATAATTAAGAGCACTAAAAAATAAAAGAAGACACGGTACACGAAAGACAAGAGGCAGACACGTGACAACCCCCCCCCCCCCCCAACTCACATTCTCTTTTTTTTTTGCGCTCTTAAAGTTTGTTATATGTGCACCAACTAGGCCTTCAGACAGTCATGTTGAGATATACTGTAGTTACGGTTGTGAGCAGGTTTCTTTTTTACTCAGATTTTCTTTTTATTAGATAGTGTTCAGGAGGTTGTGGCCCTTTTGTCTAGCGCCAGCTACTCCTTTTCACAGATGGTAGTACACGGTAAAGTCACAGCAACGAAAAAAAATACGTAAAGGATTAGCTAGGCGGATTTCATATATAGTCTATTTACATGAAATATCCTCAAGCCTTAGTAAGTACTAAGGACTACTGCAATCAACAAATTGAAGAAAGAAATACAGCCTTAGATCATCAAGTTTGCACGCATGTGAATAAGGCGGTAGTAATTGGCTACAAAGTACATTCTGTTTCGAATCTGAAGACAGAATGGCTTTGTGGGCGCCGTTTTAGGTTATGTGGGCACACACCGTTACAGCAAACGCGGGCTGCGATCTCGCTCACCGGCTTCAAAGCAAAAAAGATGTTCTCTTTGTTTACTGCATTGGTCAATGTTGGGCCGTGAACTTGGAGGCAGGAGTCTTGAATCGTTGATAAGTTGTTCCTTAAGGAGCCCTGAAGACACGCATGCAAGAAATGGCAACTGTAACTAATTCACTCAATTAATTAATTAATTAATCGCTCCATCAATCATTTCGCCACAACACCTTACATAACTAAGTGGAATAGCACACACTCAGACAGGGACGGAGTAAGCAAGACGACAGAAGCGCTATCAGCAAATGTTTATTTGAAACAGCAAAGAAACATTTATGTAAAGGATTGGGTGGGGTGTTGGGTGCACATGTCACACAGGCATGACTGTAAACTTTTTAAAAAACGGCCCGAAATAACGCAAGTCCCTTTTCATATCAGCTAACAGAAGACCTGCTAATCTGTGTACAACCGCTCAATAATTTCGGCTTGAATTATCTCACGGACTATCTTTTCTTCATTCTACTTAGGTTATGTATCAACGAGCCCGAGTTCCTCTTCTTAACACTTTACATAGTTAGCCTTACAAATTATTTGTCCGAGTATTTTATTATTGCACCTATAGTTAAATACTACCAGTTATTGGAACATCCCCCTCCCCATCAAATAAAAAGAATCACAAACAAAACAACGAAGGAAAACAGGAAGTGGTTGAAAGCGATTGTCTTCATTTTAAATCAAGTTGTCGAGCCTTGAATGACATGCATGAATTACGATCTAGCGTTTCGTTATGCAATGTTCGATAACTGTACAGCTAATCTTCAAGCACGTTGTGCATAACAAAAAGCTTTAGACCGAATCTCTTATCCGCAGTGGAAATTAACGAGCAATAGCGACACATCTATGTCAGGAAACATTTTCTTACAGATGTGATTTTTTTCCTTTCTATCTCTCTCTTAGCAGCACCGTAATCAATGCACACACCCTTCAGCATAGCCCTCACAAGTTCCGCGAAAGGCGCTCTGCAATTAAACTTATAAGGTACTTGCTTGGGCCAGTTGGTATATATTCATTGTTACTTTTATTACTATTATTATGTCCTGAGCTAATTGCCTGGAGACACACACGCACGCACACAAAGAGAGACAAAGACATACAAACACATTTACACAAACATAGGTACGCACACAATAGCTGGTATCAACATTCTTACCACTGTTTAGAAGGCGGAGGCTTCGTGTCTGATTTTCGCTAACCCCGTAAACCGGCGAGCCGTCAATGTATGACGTAACAAAGTTTACTTGATCCCGATGTCCTGCACAGGAAATAGAGAACGCCGGGAATATTAGCTAATGAAACAACGAGTAATTAATAAAAACTGTGATTATTTAGATTTTCTTTATTTGAAATGAAAAAAAATCCTCAATGAGTTCAGGAAGTATAGCTCACAGAGAGCATCTTCGAGTTTACTCACGAAGATTTCGCTACAAAAAAGGAGTGTAACGCTACTGCATATGATCCAACTGCGCGTAACTAATCCGTAGCTTACCCATTCTGCATGTGAGACACGGAGCCGAGCGCTTGAAGTTCATGCAGCGTCTTCTGAAGCTGCTGTAAAAAGGATCCTCGGCCGGAATGTCGATCGGGAAGCACTCGGGGTCCGAATTAGAGTTCGCGCCACAGCACTCGTACGTGTCACGTCCTGCGCACGACAACAGGCTCCGACACTGGATCAAGCCACTCTTTAACAAACTTCCAATGAAGCCTCATAAATTGCTCATAAACTACAAAACTACAATTATGGTGCATCACCATCATCAGCATGACCACTCCCACTGCAAGACAAAGGCTCTCCCACGCTTTGCCAATCAACCCGATCCTGTGCTTGCGGCATCCACGCTATCCCCGCAAACTTCTTCGTCTCACCTGCCGTCTTAACCTTCTGCCTCTCCCTCGCGCGTTTGCCTTCTCTTGGCATCCAGTCAGTTACTCTTAATGACCAGCGGTTATCTTGCCCACGCGCTACATGCCCCGTCCATGCCAATTTCTTCTTCCTGATTTCGACTATGTCCCTAACAGCTGTTTGTTCCCTGACCCACTCCGCTCTCTTCTTGTCCCTTAAGGCTACACATATCATTTTCCTTTCCATGGATCGCTGCGTCGTCCTCAGTTTAAAGGGACATTAAAGAGAAACGATGAATCGGTTTAGACCGATAAATTATGCTCCCCTGAGAACTCTAATGTCGTTAATTTCGCCATCATAGGTTTATTAATAAAGGAAAAAATCAAGTTGAAAGCTTAAATTTTAAATTTCGCGTCGAAATCTCCCTGCGTGACGTCACGGATTGCAAAGTGTATTTATCGTATTTTGGCGCCGTTGGCTCAACAAAATTACCCCAAACTTTATATGTGAAATCTATGACGCCCTCAGAGGACAATGTACTTCATTTTTACCGATTAGGAACTACGTAATCCCTAGTAGGCGCCGTCAAAACGTGTGACGGCACGGCGAATGGTACAGAAACTTCAAGGTGGCGTCGCCACCCACATTTTGTTTTTGCGCGTTTTCTCGCTTACTTAGCGTCTTCTCGCAGCAAGCGTGGTGTTTTTGGTATCGTGAAAGATTACTTTACTAATATGAGAAAATCGTTTTGCTCTTCAGTGTCCCTTTAAGTCGAAACCTCGTAAGCCTCCAGGTTTCTGCTCTGTAGGTAAGTACCGGTAAGATGCAGCTGTTATATAGCTTATGGTGCATAATTATGCAGGGTGTTTCAGCTAAAGAGCACCAAGTATTAAAAAATTAAGCATGGGCTCTATGCATCTCCAATAATCGCAGTATTGTTCTGAGCCATATAGAGCACGTCAGATTATTTTTTCCAGTCCACTAAGCTCAGCAAATAACAAAGATTGCTTAATGAAATTTTTTAAATATTGACTCTAGAGAAAAATCTTCAATGCAAAAGTTGTAGCACTTGTTCTGAAACGTCAGAATATTTTATCCATGCTAGTATAACTGCCAATCCGATAAGCTGGGTAATTAACAAAGGCTGCTTAACTAACCTTTAAAATAGTAATTATAACGAAAAATGTTAACTAGGAAAGTTGTAACGTTTCTTAAGCAGCTTCGAATTGCTTCATCTATGCTAAGATAACTGCCCTATTAAATTTTTTTCCAGCTTTTTTCTAGAATGCGCGAAATTAAAAAGTACACTTGGCGCCAGTTAGCTGAAACACCTTGTAGAATTATGGTGCATAATTGTATAACTAACAATGTCACCACTTCACGATTCATCATTTGTGCCTTGCCGGCTTAGAACACGAGGCTCAGAAGCCGGCAACTTCTTACAACCGCTTATAAAAAAATGTACATGGCAAAAGGCAGCTGTCTAGCGTTGTCTATCACTTTTTAGAACAGTATTCCTGTCGAAATAAAACAAAGTAAACATATTTCTGTTAACCTGAAACACTATTACGAACACCTGGAGTAATGTTTAAGCCTAATTCAAATACGTTTCCAGCTACCTGCATAAATAAAAAAATGCATTAAAATTTCTATTTTATATATGTATATCTTATGTTTTTATGTATGGATCCAAACTAGTTTGAGGATAATGATCCAGATGCTTCGCATTTTTATCGATTTTTTTATCTTTTTGGCAGACAAAATTCAATACAAATTCTCTTGTTCGGCACTGCGGGTCACACAAAAAAATATGCTGTCCTAAAATAAGTTTGTTGCCGGGTTCAGAGTTCGCTGCCACGCGTCATTTTTTCCCCCTCGTTCTGCAGGTGGTGTTTATTCTAGTTTTCCTGCACGATTGTTACAAAGTGTGTATTGTCGTTCGCCCGTTCCGTGCTTATATACTGCAGGCACCGCTTGTAAAACTGCCACACACACCGGCCTGACGGAATACTCAAAGGGCGAAACGGAGTTTTGGACCTGGTAGGACTCCAACACAGATAACCGGTGGTTCATAAGAGTTGAAAAATAGATGTCTAGGAAAGGTAACAAAAAAAGCGCATAGGAGAGGACATCATATTATCACGTAGAGATGCCTTCATTGATGTCGATAGTGCCGCTGTTATTGTTGCTGCTGCTGACGTTGATAATTAGCAAGAAGAAGAAGAAGAAGGTGATGAAATTAAAGAACCCTGGCGACAGTGCTATCTTATTCACCGAAAAAAACGCAGCATAGCAGAGTCTGAAAGTACAGCCTTAAAAAGCGTTTTCTGTGGGCTACCACCAGTGACCACGGCTTTCACACGTCAGGAAAGGGTACGAATGGTGACATGCTTTTTTTCTTCGAGCTTACCGAAGTTCATAACAGACAGAAAGAGATGTGGACTAGTGACGCTTCTGTATTTCTGCGAAGTAATGAATAAATGTTTCTGATAAACGCCGCTCCCACTTTTGTATGCATTGCAACATAATTCATACTCCTTGATATTACTCGCGCATCTGTAGCCGTTTATATGAGCGCTGTATGCTCCCAAAGTAATTAATTTATTTATTTTAAAGTCCTTGAAGGCCTCGTAAGAGGCATTGGGTAAGGGGGGGGGGGGGGGGGCGTAACAATAATATATGATCATGCATAATAGATACGTAATATCATACAGTATGAAATGTCATAATGCATACACATCATTTCATGAACACGTTAGAAGTTTACATAACCATAATTGTAGAGGAAACATATGATTATTAAACTAAGAACAAAAGAGGTAGTTCAATGTCTTATACATAAAAATAAGAGAATAACAATTACTGAGCACATAAACAAGAATATTACATCAGGAATACATAGAAATATATGGGAACGGGGACGTGACAGTTAAAAAAAAAGGGACATATGTTTCGTACAAGAGCAGGCAACTCAAAGCCGAACACATAAGAATGCCAATGTAAGTAGCCGTCACGGTGATCTAGTGGTTATGGCACTCGACTGCTGACCCGAAGGTCGCGGGATGGAATCCCTGCCGCGGCCGCATTTTCTGTGGAGGCGGAAATGTTAGAGGCCCGTGTGCTTAGATTTAGGTGGATGTTAAAGAACCAGGCCCGTAGCCAGGAATGTTTTTCGGGGGGGGGGGGGGGGGGGGAAGGGGGGAAGGGCACTTGCTGAAAACCTTGACTTTTGAGAAAAACACCTATTTTCATTATTTATTTTTGGTAAAAACACGTACTTCACCAAAATTTCGGGGGGGGGGGGGAGCGGGCCCCTAGCGCCCTCCCCCCCCCCCCTGGCTACGGGCCTGTAAAGAACCTCAGGTGGTTGAAATTCCCGGAGCCCTTCGCTACGGCGTCCTTCATAATCATATCGTGGTTTCGGGACGTAAAACCCCAATAATTATTATTACTGTTATTACCAGTATAAGTAAAAAGAAATCACGAACTCATAAACAAGAAAGGTAACGGTAACGTAACACATATAACGAGACAAAAAAAGTAGATATGGATTTTGTCATGGTTCAGTTGCGAGTTAGCGTTAGACTGTGTTGCGTCTATGTTACTGTCCTGGCCGAAGCTTGCGGATTGGGCACGACCCGCCAGAAGGTTTCGTACCCAGGTTCTGGGAGAACTCGGGACCTCCCTCGTCGACCACCAGGGCTGCGCTGATGTCGTGCGTGACGAACTGCGCGAAGTGCACCGTCATGGCGGACCAAATCCTGTCGAAGGCCGTCCGCTGGGGATGCACGGTGTAGGACAACCGGCGAGCGCTGGGCAGCGCGCGTCCACTCTTCACTGACACCCTCGGAGAGCTCACGCCTGAACATGTAGCAGAACAGCCAAATGAGTTGGTAACGTTGGTAAGGAAGTTTTGAAAGGGCACTTCAGTGCTGAATGACAGATGGGGACAATTAAAACAAGAGAGAAGTTCGGGGCAATAATTAGACTTGGAGCAATATGAGATGTCGTTGAACAGGTAAGGTGGTCGCTGGATCCGTCGTTTCGACAAAAGGATGCAGAAGGACTTGTTCTTGGGCTAGTTGGTGCTTGCTAATAATCATGGTCTAGCGCAAAAGCACATAACAATGACGCGGAAACACACAACACAGGCGCTGTGCGTGTGTTTCTGTGTCTTTGTTATGTGTCTGCGCTACACCATGATTGTCGGCAAAAGGAGTTGTCCTCGCCCTGGCGGGAAATAAAGAGCGCCGTCCAATGGTTTAAATATCGACTCACAGGGTCCTTTATGCATTTGCCCAAGCCGACTTGAAGGCGAAATACTTCTTTTTTTTTTTTTTCTCAGTCCGTTGTATTGATCCGAACCCCCCCCTCCATGAAATCTTGCTGCATCTAACGTTTTTGTAGTGCCTGCGCGATCAGCCCACCTTTGACCAAGCGGCGATGCCATATGACGTCATGATGACGCTACAAATTTTGGCGACCTGTGACGTCATCACAAGATGATAACTTTTTGCATCACTCGTGTTTATGCCGACGGTCATTTTTCCCGTCTGATGACGTATCTAAGGCTGTCGCCTTAAAAGGCGTTTCGGCACAACTACGAGGGCCTTACTCGGATTGTCAGCAAGGCCTCCGTAGTGGTTCCCGAAACGTTTTTTTTTATTATTATTATTTCAATGATTGGTTAATCATGAATTATCCTGCCATGATCCCCCCCCCCCCAGACGAGTTTCCGTCGAACCCTGCATTTCTTTGTCTTCGCCCTGGCGAGGACAAATCCTTTTTTCGAAATATTGCCTCCAGCGGCGGCCGTTTTCTTTTTTCTTTTTTTGTCTTCGAAGACACGATCAAAAGTCGCACAGACCGTACCCTGGCAAACTCCGTAGAATCCACGTCTTCTCTCGTCCATGTCTAGCAGCATCGAAGTGCTTTACGTGCTATTAAATGCAGTGTTAATGAAAACCAGCAGATAATGAAGCCAAGGAAGGTAGAGGGACCGGTAATTGTACTGTGTATCGTAGTAATTGCGATACAGATGTGAAGGAGGTAAAGTGGGACAACTTCCATCCTTGTCGCGTCCTTCATTCATACATGCATTGGTACTACTGAGGTTCACCCAGGCAGAGGACTCGAGTGAAGACGTACCGTCCGCGTAAGCCGGTGGCAGTAGCCTCCTCATGCAGGATCCCGCAGCTCCCCAGTCGGGATGCTCGAGGTTGTTACACCTGCCGTCGGCCTCGCGGAAAGGATTCGAGGCGTCGCACCGCTTCACCCCGCGATGACGGCAAAACGGTGACGACGCGCATTCCACCTTCGACGCCGTCACAGAATCAGCATCGAGCCCATCCGTGATGTTCGCCGAGTTCCGAATGCTGCAACATGAACAGCATTAGCAGTAGTAACAATAATTGGTTATATATATAGGGTGTTCCAAGAAATGTGTCCAAAAACCCTCAAAAATCAGGGAAATGAATCAAGAATCAAGGAAACCCTAAAAAATCAGGGAGAAGTTCATGAACTCAGTATTTGTTGCTTGGCTATTTAATTTTTGCGGTGTGATAGCAGTCCCCTTGCGGAAACAAGATCTCTTGGACCGTCGTGCCAGCTGTCGTCAGCCCGAACTGCTCTAAGAGTGCTATAGTATACGCCTTAAAAGAAAAACTTTGGGGTTGAGTGAAAAAATCTACAACGTCGGGACAAAGTTCTTTTTTATATCCCCTTCATCTTTTTCTGGCTTTACCCCACACCCCAATGCTGACTAGCCAACTGGAATGTTCGATTTCAGTTTAAGCTTATCAATATAAGTTCAACATACAGGATTTAATTCAGACAAAAAAAGTGCTCAAGGTCACGATGCCCGCGTGACGTAACTTCTTTTCCCCGTGCCACCCCTCCCTGCTTAGCTTCCAACACTCTCTTACTTAGAAGAGAAAATTGAGCGAGTTGGTATTGATTCATACTTAGGGCTGTGCAGCGCTCACAAAAAGGGACAAGGAACAGAAGAAGTCCACAGGACAAGCGCTGACTCTCAACTGAATTTTATTTCGGAAAACACAAAAAAGTAAACATGAAGAAAAATCGAGTCACGTGACTTGTGCTCCAGACGAAAAACGAAACGAACATTCATGGCTGTTGCCCCGCAACATAGCATGCCCCCCGCACAACCACTTCTAAGTCACATTTCCGCACGTGCTGACCAAGAACTCGTATTCCCTATCCCAAAGCTTTATCGATGGCTGGCTAACGCATCTTTCGTGGGATATGGGATACGAGTTCTTGGTCAGCACGTGCGGAAATGTGACTTAGAAGTGGTTGTGCGCAGCTATGTTACGGGGCAACGGCCATGAATGTTCGTTTCGTTTTTCGTCTGGAGCACAAGTCACGTGACTCGATTTTTCTTCATGTTTACTTTTTTTTTGTTTTCCGGAATAAAAATTCAGTTGAGAGTGAGCGCTTGTCCTGTGTACTTCTTCTTGTCCTTGTTCCTTTTTGTGAGCGCTGCACATCCCTAAGTATGATTCCAACGCTCTCGTCGGGACGAGAGAAGACAGAGAGCAATTACAGCGTGCGACAAATCCCTGTGACTCCGCTTGCACTTGACGGATTCTAATATTTTTTGCGTCGGTCGATTCGTGAGGCAGTAAACTCCTTAAATAAACCGATTCGGTGGTTACTTGGAAAAGTGTTGCAGGGTCCCTTTAAGATTTTTCTGGATTTCATAGTTGCAAAACAGCGCCACGAAATAAGACAAAATATCGCAGCAACACACGAACACAAGCGCCGAAAAAAAACAGCTAAAATCTGGATCAGGTCAATGACCTCCGATCGACACAAAGTGTTGCTCGTGCCATATCAGGGGCCGAATGCACCAAACTACTCTTTCGTAGGTACGTTCTTCGATTGGCCATTTGGCTTTGCTAATAATATGCCCCACATCGCGATTGGCTGTAATATTCTCTTAAGAAAATTCTTAGCGTACGACGCGATGTTTTCGTGAATACGGACCCATATGTTTATTTTCCCCTGCTGGTCAAGGGTTGTGTTCGTAAGCGCGCGGTGGGATTATGAACATCGCCGCTTCCTTTTCACCTTTGCACTTTCACAAATTATCTCCGACTTCTGAATCGTTCAAGAAATTCTAACTCTGTATTTATGATGCAAATAACCACCTTGTACTCTTCTAAAAGTCAAAGTCGCGCCGCCGTTGCGTACTTTTTGCTTTTAGTCCTTTAAGTCCGTTGTTTTTAGTCCCGTACTGCCATCCAAAGGAAACAAAGTTGATTGATTGATTGATTGATTGATTGATTGATTGATTGATTGATTGATTGATTGATTGATTGATTGATTGATTGATTGATTGATTGATTGATTGATTGATTGATTGATTGATTTCACCTCGTCAAGAACCTTCGGGTGGCTTCCTCGAAGCACAGTGCGAGCTCAGCCTTTAACACGTCCTCCCTGGGCGAGTCGTTCTGAGCTGCTTGTTTAGTGGCGAAGGGGCAGCCACCGCTCGTGATGCAAGGCACTCCTAGCCAGGAAAGTGAAGGAATGTCAAGTTTAGGATCACAGAGAGAATCGGCATGCTCGTAGAGTAATACAAGAACTTTTTTTAAAGGCGAAAGCCTTAAAAAAACGAGAAAGTGACGATCAAACGAGAAAGTGACCGTTGGCGGCGGCGTAATTCTGTGACATTACTCAATACTATCCAATGCAAAGACGGGAGTACCCACTGCTTCACCCAAATCTAAGTCGGGACCAGTTCGCGCCACGGCCCGCGAGCAATATTAAAAAATATACCACAACGATCGCCCGATGACGGCAACACCTACCGTAAAATCCCGAGCAAGAGCCCCCCCCCCCCCCCCCGTGAAAGATATTCGGACAAGATTTGGAGGAGTGGGGAGGTCGCTCGGTCGGCGACCAAGATTCAAGATGGCGGTGGAAGAGCCGCTAAGAATAAAGAATGCACACCCGTGCTTCTAACTAAATGCGTAATTAAATGCGCATGCATTTAGTGTTTTAACTGAACTGGAGATAATCCTCGTGTGAAATTTCGCGGGTTATGACAAGGGGGAAAGACATTCTTCAAGTATTCCAACAATTTGTGACAACTCAGAATGCAACCCCAAGGCACTACACTGTAAAAAGTATTAAGAAATCGTCTTCGTATCTAAAGACTCTCTGAACTTGGATTCCTGGTCCCCGCTGCTACAGGATTCTGTAGCGGAGAACAGGTTGAAAAAAGATGGTGGTGCGCGCAAAGGAAACACGGACAAGGAAGTGAACGAGAACGGAAGTGAACGTTTCCTTTGCGCAGCACCTTGTTTAATGATGTACGACCGACTCGCCCAGCATCATGCAAAAGATGGTGGGAGGAGAGAGAGGAGGAGGGGGGGGGGCTCTTGCTCGGTCATTTGCGCATATTTCAAATATCTCGAAAAGGGGAGAGGGGCGCTAGCACGGGATTTTACAGCAAGGCTTTCTCCTTAAATGCGCTTAGCCGCGACTGAATGAAACCAACGGCATATGGTTTGCCGTCATCTGTCGCTCGTTGGATAATTTCTTTTTATATTGCGCGCGAACGCGTGGAGCGAACTGTGCGCGTGAACCTTTACAAAATCATAATGACGTCACAAATTTTGTCGATCGGTGACGTCACGATGATGTCATATGATTAAGTCATCACGTGATCATTTTTGCATCACTCATGTTGAGGCCGACGGTCCCTTTTCGCGTTTGATGAGGCACTTAAGGCGTTCGCCTAGAAAAAAAAAAGATTTACATGTCTTGTCTCATTAATAAATGTCAAATTAATCGCGCTCCAGTATGGCCCAGAGCTATGCAAGTACCCGTTTTAAAAAAATATTACGGACAATTTTCCTACAGAAAGCTGTCATGTGTGCAAAGCATTAGCTGCTCATGCCATGAAGCGGTCGCTCTAACCAGCAGAAGCCAGTGCTATAGCCAACGCTATAGCCAACATTAGCAATAGCAATAATAATAATAATAATAATAATAATAATAATAATAATAATAATAATAATAATAATAATAATAATAATAATAATAATAATAATAATAATAATAATAGTAATAATAATAATAATATCTGGGGCTTAACGTCCCAAAACCAAGATATGATTATGAGAGACGCCGTAGTGGAGGGCTCCGGAAATTTCGACCATCTGGGGTTCTTTAACGTGCACCTAAATCTTAAGTACACGGGCCTCAAACATTTTCGCCTCCATCGAAAATGCAGCCGCCGCGGCCGGGATTCGATCCCGCGACCTTCGGGTCAGCAGTCGAGTGCCATAACCACTAGTAGCCAACATTAGCAAACAGTTAGCCAGCAGTAGAAGGTTATGTTGACAGTTAGCGAACAGTAGCCATGTGGTGATAGCCAAGGCCTCTCACACCTCAATTGAAAATCCGTAGCGGCTTTCGCATAAATTTTTTTTTCAAGATAAATTAATCTCGTAGTTGCCATAACTGGTAGTGGTTACAGTTTTGGATGGTTAACTTATAGCCTGCTAGTGTTTTCTTAACTTTAGCTATGAAAATAATGTTTTTTTTTAGGTGAATCAAAGAACTGCTTCTGGAACTCCAGTTTACTTCTCATATAGAATGCTTCATTTAAAAAAAAAAAGAAATCAGAACAACAAAAGCAAAAGTCGGTACACGCACTGATGATAGTTTTTTTTTGTATGGTTGTCTCTATGTCTTACTTTAATTAATTAGTGTTTTTATTCCCAACTTCAGACAAGAAGCTAGCGCGTGCGT